>NW_008607490.1:0-149014 GCF_000691845.1 Merops nubicus | reverse complement strand
ACTGTAACCCCCGTTCCATGTCCACCTGTGCTACTGGAGGGGGTAGAGAAGGGAGTGAACTTGAGCCCAAGAAGAAGGGGTGGGTGAGGGTAACATAGCTTTAAGATTTGTTTTTATTTCTCATTATCTTACTGATTTGTTTGGTAATGAATTAATTTCCCTAAGTCAAGTCTGTTTTGTCCATGATGGTGATTGGTCAGTGAGCTCCCTGTCCTAATCTCAACCCATGAACCTCTCACTGTATTTTCTCCCCCCATCTAGTTGAGGAGGAGAGTGGCAGAGTAGCTTTGGTTTTTGGGAACCTGCTGTCCAGCCAGGGTCAACTCACCACATTTGTTCTGAATCTACAATGTATCTCCTTTAAGGCCCTCCTTTAATTTCTGTTTACAAACATGTCACAATGGTACCCTGACAAAGCAGTAAATGAGCTGTGAACATCAGAGGAAACAGGAAAATGGATTGAAATTATGTGAATTAAGAGATTTGGAAACCATGAACAGAAAAATAAAACAAAACAGGAACTGCAGATTAGTAAAATTAATACACTAATTATTCAATACCACATGAAAGAAGGGCAGCTTGGAAAGTACATTTCTAAGAAAGATGACAAGAAACTGTACAGCAACTTGTAATGAGATATGGCAGAAAATAGGCCAGTGCTTAGGTAAACATTGTTCTCCATATTTCTCGGAAAAAGTGTAAAAAAATAAAATCTAAGCTACCCAAAAAGCATATGTTAAAAACTTTGAGAAACAAATGAAGAATGAGAAAGATTAATCTAAAAAAATTGTACCTTGGCTAAATATTCAATATAGAGGGGAATAAGCAACATGATAAGAATAATTCAGAGTATCACTTCAGAGTATAAGTAATAGGATGAAATTAAGATCAAGGTTGTATAAAATAAGGGTAATTCAAACAAATCCTGATGAATTGCTGTTTTGAAGAACCACCTTCCCAGAGTAACTGTGAAGCTGAAAATTTACAGAATATAAATAAGTGTACAACAGGGAACATCTGTACTGTCAGAGAGATATATGTAATTATTCATCCATACCACCTATTTATTAAAGTGCTTTGGCTGAAGAAACGTGAGGCAAGCCTTCCTTTCCTCATGTGGCAAAAGCAGGTACTACTGTAATCAGCATTAGACTGTTGCTGGCAGATTAGCACTGGCCATGTAGCCCAAAATTGGGACAGAAATGATGGATCTAGGAAGAGATTGATTTTTTAACTCGTGTGTGCTGGAGAACCTGTTAGGAATAATATAAACGGATATGTGGTCATGAGCAGGGACAGGAGAAGGATCGGTAAATAAATTGAGCTCCTAGGATCAAGCAATAAAGGTGTTAAACAGTCTGGCAGGCTTTCCTGGGACAATATATCACAATAAGAGTTTAGGAAGAGTTTTGGGGACTGAAATTTTTCTATTTTGCTTTTTTTTTTTTTTTGCTTTTACTTGAAAATATAACATACCAGTTCAATATATTTGTTCCAGAGAAATCTTTGTGCATATTTCAAAATATAAAATTAGCATTTTTTCTGACCAAAAAAAGCTCTGCCTTTCAGTTCTTCAGGCAACTGCCAAGTACCTGTTTCCATACCACCATTTCTAATCTGGCCACATTTACAACGTTGTTATCAGAAGGCACGTTTAACACTGCCTACAGAGCCCATCAGCATTCTGCCCCTCCTCTTTCATCTTCTGTAGCTCCACACAGGTTCTCTCAGGTCACTATCAAGAGGTTGTCAGTGGCTTCATCTGTTTTGTGGTAAAACCTATATGAAAAAAATTAGCTTTGTACTGAGACAGCTAGTTCTAATTTTTGGCCTTGGATTGCACTGTGATTTGAACCCCTTCCAGGAACGCTCCCCAGATTTGTGTTCTGTGCACTTGCTAACAATCCAGTTTCATCTGCTGCTGGTTTCTAGAGAACAATAGCCAACATTGGTTGCTGCTGTAATTTATGGAAGCAGTGAAAGAGATTATGGCTTGGAAGAGATTTGTGGTCAGTGAAAGCCTGTGTGCAGTGTTTTGTTTGGGATTTCTCTTCTAGGATGCTACAGAAGTTAAGAGTCACTGGTACAGGGGAAAACAGTAACTCACAAGACAGGGAAGGCAGATTTCATCTGGTCTTTCACAACTGCTTGAAGTTCAGTATAGATATTGACCTCCAGGTCCAGTGAAACAGGGGAACCACATCCTTAGTCTTGAGCTCCACTATGCCCAAAAGTCCCTTTCAATGCTAAGTTGGTGCATTTAAGTTTCTTCTTAGGTCAGCACACACTTGATGGATGAGGAAGAGATGACAAAGGAATCAATATCATGTAAAAAAACAAACAGAAAAAAACACAGAACAAGTGTTAACTAGGATTTAAAAAGATCATCACTATCCTCATTCCTCCTTCTTTCCAGAGTCTAACCCCTGTCTAGTCTTAGCCTCTGTCTTCCCATGCTACTATGTCTCCATACCTTTGTGGGACAAGCAAAGATTTAAATTAGGGTATAGGTACTCATATAGATAAAAGCCCAATAAAGCATAGTTGAAATTTAATTTTCAAAGGGGACTCTCAATCCCAGTTTCAATAAAACAGGATGAGTATTTGATAGCATGCACACCATTAAGGTTGCCTGTCTTGCCTAGTCCACTGACTATATTATATGGCCCAATGTTTTATGGAAGATCATTCTTGCAATAAAGATACTTCATTCTTTGGAAGCTTTTGAGAGCATCTTAGATAAACATCTATCAGGAACAGAGTAGGTGGAATTGATACTTCCACAGATCAAAGGCAGAAAATGGTCAAGTTCTGGAGCTTTTCTCCTGTCTTGCTTTCTCTTATGAACTGAACAAACTACACCTGAAAAACAGACACTTCAGCTACCCCACAAAAGGGCAAAGCAGCAGGAGTTTAGCAGACAGATTTCATGGAATTTAGGTGGTGGAAGCCAGTATTTTGAGAAGAGGCAAGAGACAAAACAATATAAGGGGATATGAAAACAAAGCTAAGACTGTGCTATATTCAGTGGAATGTATTTGTGCCTACAATAAGTTTGTTTCATTTAGCTTTTTCTGTAGGATGCTTCATTATGAGACATTTAAGACCCTTAGGAACTTAGTCTACCTGGACATTAGTAAGGCCTTTGACACTGCCTCCCACAGCATTCAGCTAGAGAAGCTGGCAGCTCGTGGCATAGACAGGTGGATTCTTTTCTGGGTTAAAAACTGGCCTGATGGCCGAGCCCAGAGAGCTGTGGTGAATGGAGTTAAATCCAGCTGGTGGCTGGTCACAAGCAGTGTCCCCCAGGGCTTCTGTTGCTGCTGCTTGCTACACCTCATTTTGTAAGAGGAAACTTCAGTCCTAAGGGCTGTCAGTTTGGCACCTGTAACAGGCACAATACTCGTTTCAAAAGGAAATCTACCAAAAAAATAAATGACAGGCTAAACTTTGCATCTCTACAAGTAGAACTGTTGACTTCCCAATATAGTGTTCCCAGCCCACACACCCCTCACCCTACATTGTGCTATTGCCTCTTTTTTTTCCCCCAATCTTCCTCATTACATTTCCTTGGCAGAAATTCCACTGTGGATGCTAGCAACAGACTTGCCTTGATGCTGCTCATCACAATCTCCTGTGACAGCTTAATATCTCATTATCAACATTAATAATAAACGTGTGTTTCTCTGAATATGCAACGTGAGAATCAAGTATCTGTATGGGACCTCACACTGCATTTATTTGAATGTATAATGGCTGGTATAAATGCAGACTCAAAGTGCTATGAGTGAAGGAGACATTTGGCATGCAGAAACAACCTCGATTGAGAGCTGTGACATAGACCTCTTGTGTGCCTGAGGGTGAGTTATTTGACCCCATCCACACCCTTTCTGTTGTTCTTTAAATCCCCCTTGCACTTTTAGGGAATGGTTTAAGTTTGATATGCTACATACTACAATATTTAAATACACAGTCCAACTGATACTAGCATCTTAGTCTTCATATGAACATTGGATAGTTAGAACTACAAATTGATAAATATAGAAATAAATAATCTGGTATGCGCATTTCTGAGGATACATACTTAAGAAAGGTTAATGGCTTATTTTTCCCTTGCACACTGTCTAAGGATAAATGACTTCCCAAAGAAAGTCAATCTCTAGCTTTATTTTAAGACTTTTTTTTTGTTTATTTAAAAGTTCCTATTTTTGAATGAATGAAAGTATTTTAGTTTAACTTCGAGTACCAAAAACTAACACATTACCAAAACAGTTCCATAGATGAGATAAAAAAAGGCAGAATATTCTTGTCATAAAAAAAACTGGGCATGAAAGCAGGTGTTAAACTGATTTCTGGTTTTAATTTCTGAGAATATCTTTGTTGGTATGTCAGTTTCTAGTATCTAGAGATGTAAAGGGTTTAGAACTGCCTATAAAAACAGTGGTCAAAAGAACCACTCCTCTAATGGCTGTTGGAGAGCACAGTTCATTTGGCCTTACTGTGATGGAAGAAACATTGGTGGAAATAAATGCATATTCATAGCAGGGGATTCTGTAACTCCTCAAACACTGTTACTGAGGAAAACTCCTTCATCCATACCAAAGATATATTCTAGCCCATGAACAGGAGACAGTTTTAGGAAAACCATATGTACCCAGGTGAATAGCAAGCAACATGCTTACACTTCAAGCTAAACTCCACAGCAAAGAACAGACTTATTCTGACCTTCTGCAGGTTTTGTTATCCAAAAATAATTCCATTTATTTTCCAATGCAGGTTTATTGTAGATACATTAATCTTAACTGTATTCTGACCTCATTCTACACTGGATGTCAAATTTTATGACAAGAACATGAGTGCAAAAAAGGTGTCTATACTCATGGAGAATATCTATAAAACAATAGAATTAAGAAAAGAAAATGTCACTCTGGCAGCTGTGTGTCCCTACGCATTTCCCAAAACAAATTCTTGTATGAAGCAGCTCTTACATAAAGTTCAAAAAATGAGATTATGGAGTCTAGTCCAGAATAGAAAGAAAGGTCTATATGTGCTTAAACTGCTATGAACATGAAAATGGCATGGTAAACTTTCAAAGCAGAGGAGGATATGCAGAAGGAATGCCAGAACCAAGTATTTTACCTGCTTTCCTATGGGAAAATAGAAAGCAACAAGTGGTTCAAAGTACAGTACTTTTTTTTCAAGCATGAATGCAGCATTTAGTCCTTCACTAAAATATAAATTCAGCAGCTCCAGTTCTATTTGAAAGATGGCAAGTACAATAGAAGTTTTTCAGTGTACAGAGTTAAAAAGTCAGGAAGACAGAACTCTTCTCAGGCCAGATCTCTTCCCCAACCCTCCACCACCCTTTTGAATTAACTCTGAATATGAAGCTAGCATTGCTCTTTGAAACTGAGTCTACAAGAAAAGAAAGTTAAACAAGCATAAGCGAGGAAAGGACTGAATATAAATGAAATAATGTTTTGAACTTGTTTTTCTTACTGAAGAACATTTCTACCCTAAATTGTAACTCAAATCCATAACTGTTTCCAGAACAGAAATGTCTTCAGAAATATGCCAGAATGAAGAATATGCCACTTTTAAGACTTAGAAGTAAATTTGTCAAAAAGCATCAATAGGGTCAAGCAGCTGTAATTAGGAAAGTGTCTAATGCAGAAACACCTTAAAAAAACATTCTCTATGCACCATGAGTTTGATGAGCTTGGAAGAGGTCTTCAAGCAATGGAATCAGAGAAAATGGAACAAAGATTGTTGACACTGACTTGCTCTTAAATGGCATACATAAGTTTCTCTTTATGTTCCTAATAATCTAACTCAAATTACACCACTTACATGCCAGGTTTATGTGGAATTGTCCCTTTTATGAGATATTTAAAGCAGTTTTAGCAGTTAAAATGAACTTGACATCCCAGACATAGATATATCCAGAGCTGAGATGTAGCTTCCCACAGAAGATACTTGATGTCCTACAGAACAAAACTATTCTTCTCTGGCATATAACCAACTCCCACAGTATGCCACCTTCTCTCTTCCCTTGCTTTAGAGAACTGGAGAATTCAAAAAAAGATTTTCTACATATTTGCCTCCTGCTCCTAAGATCCCTGGAAGATCAGTTTCAAACTTACTGTCAGTGGCCTCCCACCAATGTCAAAATCATGTTAATTCATGTGATGATTTGCCTGTGTCCTCACACATGGAAAGCCTCAAACTGAAACTGGCTGAAAGCTGTGTACTTATTTTAATCCTCACATTTTACCTTAAACTTTTTTTTTTCTTTTTTTTAAAACACAGATTTTTCATAGACTTAATTTGAAATCGGTTCAGGACTGCAGAGCTTAAACTTGCTGAAAAAGGACCAAGCTTAAAAACTATTGCAGCGTAAGCTTGACTAGAGCCTTTGAGTATCATTCTACTATGAATATTAAATAACAAAGTTAATAACCCTGGTTTTACTAATTTCTGTTCTGCTTCACTTAGCCCATGCGGAGTGTATTGAGATCTCCATCCATCCATGAAACCTTGGAATGTCTTGCTGTTATTAACAAATGAAAAGCTTCAGGAAGATAAATTCTTGCTAAAGATTCTTTTAATACTAAATAAAACTAATGTAAAATTTTTTACTTGCTTTTCCAAAGATCACATTTTCTCTGCCTATCTGCCATGTTGTTTGTTTAATGGTTCCCTCTTCTCTACTAGCAATAACTTCTGAATCTAGTAGCCATTTCCAACCTTTGTTGCCAAAGAACCCAAATTACAAAGATATTCCAGTTCTTACATGATCATCCATTCATGATTCTGTGATTCATTTTGAAGATGAGGACATCCATAAGAGAGAGAAGGGTCAGTCAGCACCACATTGAGGGAGAAGACTCATAGCAGCCAGTCACTTTCTTTCTTGTTTGGTCTGTCATGACCTAGGTAAGGTAGCCAATCTGCATATGTATTATTGAGAATCAACTTCAGCACATGTTAACTCTTGTCCAGAGAGCAGCAGGTGAAGTTTTAACATGCTTATCTTGATGTGCTGTTCATAGGAACCATTTTACTACAAAGGCCGTACATAGGCTTGAAGAACATATACTAAAGACTCAGGGCAAGATAAAATACATGCCACTAACTTCACAGAAATTAGTAGGCAGAGCATTATGGATTTTAGGTCTGCAATACCTACTTCGTCTTAACTATCTTTATGAATTAAGACAAATTTTCCGCTGGCATCGTGAGGAGGTTTGTCATGGATAAAAGGTGCTAATTCATATACTTGTAGCAAAGCACTTGAAACTAAGATAAATATGAAGAGGAATAAAAAGCCTTGTGATTGACACTGGCTGACCGATGCTTTAGAAGGCTCTCAGACAACTTAACATTGAACCTTAGGTTCCTGTTAAAACATGTGGGGGTTTTCTGTGGGCTCATGGGCCTGGGGAGAGGGGAAGGTCAGGATCATAGTACATGCTTACTGCTTGGGCTGTGGTAGTGCTAGGAAGAGATACCCATTCTTTTCAGGGCAGTATGGTCACACAAAGAGTTGTGGACAACAGCTTGATGTCCTAGTGGAGACAGTGATGAGTGGTGCTCCTCAGAGGTCAGTACTGGGACCAGTGCTGTTTAAGAACCTTGTCAGCAACATGGGCAGTGAGATTGAGTGCATGCTTAGCAAGTTCATGGACAACACCAAGCTGTGTGGTGCAGTTGACAAGTTGGAGGGAAGGGATGCCATCCAGAGGGACCCTGACAGGCTTAAGAGATGGGCCAGTGCAAACCTCATGAAGTTCAACAAAGCCAAGTGCAAGGTCCTGCACATGGATCATGGCAATTCTGAGCACAAATATAAGTTGAGTGATGAATGGAATGAAAGCAACCCTGAGAAAAAGGACTTTGGGGTATTGGTGGATGAAAACTGAGTATGAGCCAGCAATGAGTGTTCACACTCCCAAAAGCCAGTCACATCCTGGGCTGTATCGAGAAGCATGACCAGCAGGTCAAGGGAGGTGATTCTCCCCCTCTGCTCTGCTCAGATGAGACCCTACCTGGAGTAATACATTCGGCTCTGGGGCTCCCAACATAACTAGGACATGGACCTGTTAGAGTGTGTCCAGAGAAGGGTCACAAAGGTGATTAGAGGGCTGGAGCACCCTTCCTATGAAGGCAGGCAGAGAGAGTAGAGGTTGTTCAGCCTGGAGAAGAGAAGACTCTGTGGAGACCTTATTGAAGCCTTCCAGCACCTAAAGGGGAGCTACAAGAAAGCTGGAGAGGGACTTTTTACAAGGACATGTAGTGGTATGACAAGAGGTATTGTTTAACCAAAAGAGGGCAGATTTAGATTAGATATTAAGAATTCTTTACTGTGAAAATGGTGAGACACTGGAACAAGTAGCCCAGAGAGGTGGTGGGTGCCCTCTCCATACAAGTGTTCAAGGCCAGGCTGGATCTGGTCTAGTGGACTCTGTCCCTGCCTATGGCACAGAGGTGGAATTAGGCAATTTTTTAATGCCACTTCCAACCCAAATCATTCTATGACTCTACAATTCAGTTCGTCTTGAAAGCATCATTTAAATTGTTAGATGAAGCTATTTCTGGTTTGGATTGGCATCTCATGGAGCTGTATTTTCTTAGTAGTTGTTACAGAGCAAACACACTCAGCAGGCTTTACTCTGCTGACTGGGCACTTCTTGGATCCCCCTGGATCCATAAGTGCAGTTCTTATTCATCAGTCCTGCACACAAACCCTTCTATGCAGCAGAGCTCAGCCTTCACAGAAAAAATAAATGCCTTTGAAATTGTGTTGGTTCAGTCTGAATGCTCATGAGAGAAGCCTGCTCTGGAGCTGAGGGACTTAATAGCCTCACATAGGTCTGATGTTCTCTTTTAGATATACAAAGTAAACTAGGTTTTTCACAAAGACCCAGATTAAGTGCTGTGGAGACTAGTGTCTTCATTCTCTTCACAGAGGCCTGTTGAGACAGCAGAGCAAATATTATTACAGTTCTTTCTTCTGCAGTTTATTTTCATCTCTTTACTCTACTTTCTGTGGCTCAGTCAATCCATGCATCGCACTTCTGTAACAGAAGAAACACCTATTCTGACTTTTTGCAAATACACAAGTGTTAACTGAACAAATGTGTAAATTCAGCTTGGTTTCATTAAAAACTTAATATTAATTAAAAAATAATGACCTTTGATGACTCAAGAGCTCAGCATTCTAGACCTACAATGTCCTAGACAGGAAGTTCTAGAACATAAGGGACATAAGATCATCTGGTCTAGGTTCAACACAGATCCTAATCCATATTTTACACACCTAACAGGAGATAATTGACTCACAAACACCAGGTTAAGGTTTATTCTTTATTTTGAACTGATCTACTGCTTATGGAACATGGAAATGGTTTGTTGTTTATCACTCCCCTCATGTGACAGGTCTAGCAGGAGTCTCAGAGTTACCAATGTCGCCCATCCTGAGGTACTATTAATTGATCCCTCTGGACTTTGTCTGTGAGTCTGCTTCAGTCATTGATTTGTTCACTGCCCTCATCTACATTACTTCAATGCTGAGTTTTTTCTTCCAGATAACAAAGTGGTTAAAGGTTTAAAGACAATTATAGGCCTACATACAGAATAGTTAATATCACAAAAAAATCCCCTAGTTTAAAGGGTAGCTCTGAACATAATTTACAATATACTCTGCATATTTAGTTTGACTGCATCTTGGGATGGTTAAATCTGAAACAGATGGTCAGGTGATTTGAAAATCACTCAAGAAAATCTGGAAATTAGCTCACAGCAACACAAAGGAATATTTGCTAGATTGAAAAGAGAAAAAATACTTAATTGGACTGGAGATTAAATCAGACTACAATAGATGTTTGGTTCCATAGACTGGAAAGAATCATTTTCTGAGTTCTGAATATGGTATTCACCATGATACATACTTAAGAAAAGAGAGGCACATTCTGACAGGCAATGCTTAGTTGCAGGTAGTTTAAAATCAGTGCCAATATAGAAACAGGAAATTTATCCTATAAATAAACATGACTAAATGTAAGAAGACTCTAGGAATTTGAAGTGACAGTTAAAGTGGCACCTTGTGGTTCATCATATTTGATCCCACTGTGTCAATGTCACAGTGGCAGCTGGTATCAAAAAGTGCTGGTGGGGAAGAGGGTAATAAGCTTCTTTCCTCATCCTTGCCATCTTTCCTAACCAAGCTATTCATATTTATGGAGGGGTGGAAACTGGGACAGTGGTTTTGAAAAGCAGAAAAAAGAAGGGATGTCTAGGTTCACTATACACAGATCATACCCTCAAGTAAGAAACAGTTAAGATGTTTCAGCAGCAGGTAGGGAGGAAGACAATAACATTTATCCCTCTATAGGAATATCATTCTTAAGTTCTGATCTATGATCTTTTGTCCAGCCCTGCCCTAAATTCACCTTATTTTGTGTTGTACATACAATTCAATTGACCTTTGTAGCTGATTACCTTGCATAAAGGAGAATGTGGCTCCAAACCCCTTTAGGCAGAGTCAGATCTCCCTCTAGCTAGTTGACTGCACCAGCTATCGAGTTATTTGGTGAAGAAAGCTGAGAACAATGAATTCTCCTTCTCTGACCAGGAGTCTGAGGCTTCCCAGGCAATGTGTGGTGCTCCTAATGTACTTCACCCAGATGCTGAATGCTGCCACGGCTGGCCAGACCTCTGAAAGTTAAGTGCTGCAATACTTTGCTACAAAAGACTTGTCACTCCCTCCTCCTTCACAGCCTTTCAAGGAGAGCTGAAATTCAGAATCCAATAGCTCTGGGATTTCATACAAGAATCCTGCAAGTGGAGGCACAAGTTTTGTGCGGTGTGTTGTGGCTGGAAAAGGCAGTTGGCAGCTATAGCACTACTAACAAGGAATTGTCCACCAATACTGAGGACACCTTTCATCCTTTCAGCCAGCTCCACTAGCTGAGTCAGAATTGCTTGCTTTATTTTGCTCAAGGAGAGCCCCATGTCTTACTTGTTTCTTCAGTAGACCATACATTTCTCCACACCCCGCAGTGAGACACTTATGCAGGTGTTTCCTGTCAAAGACTTCAGTGGTGCACATGGCAGGAATACTGATGGGCCAGGATACTATGAAGCTTTCTAAAAACTTTCTATGGATCAGCAACAGCCACATAAAATGGAGACAGTTTGACAGCACATTGCTTTCCAGTAACATCTGGAGACCAGCACTTCTAACTACATGTTATCTCCAGCACTTTGCAGCAATGCCAGCATGGAGCTTAAATTGGGATCTAGATGAAAGATACCTCTCTCAAAGATGGTACCACTAATATTTGCACTTTGACACCTTCAGCACCGACAACTACCTAATGTCTTTTCTCTTTAGTGTTGTTTTATATTAAAAGTTAGGCTGCAACTGTTAGAAATGCATAAGTTAACTTTTCATCCTCTCTGAAGTGTATTCATTGCATTGTAATATATACATGGCATTTTCACATTCATCAGTATTTGAAATCTAGTCTTTAAATTGTCCTATATATGCACATATATTTATAAGTTAATAAAAATATACCCTTTCCATATTTTTTCTACAATGAAATAGCTTGTGAGCAAATTACATTTTCTTTTTATGTTTAGTCAGCACAGTGAAAGAATATATTGACTGCTAAGTTTTTATAACTTTTTTCTGCACAGCTTAAGAAAATGGACTCCCACTCTTATTAACTTCAAGTATTTTCCTTGTTGCCCCATAAATTGTCACTGCAGCTCTGACCTCTTTGTAAATTTACAGGTAGAAAGAATTAAGACACCTATTTATTTACAGTCATTTCCAAAACAGCTGCACATTCACATGTTCCTCACAAGAATTTTATGCACTGTGGGTGTTTCAATCATAAAACCATGTGGCTGGCATATAAAAAGAAATCCACTTCAAGAGCTGAATTTCTTAATTGGATGACTGAAGCTGTTATAATAGCCTGTGATCTAGATCTTGCTTTTATTAATCATTTCCTTACTGTTCTTTAGTCACATGACTTGCACCACTGACAATCAAAACTGTACATATGGAAAAAGATATTATGTCACTTTGTTTGTTCCCATTTAATTTCTTGTCTGCTGCTGGCACATTAAAGAACCTACATCATCTGTCACTTTGTTGATGAGTGAATGGTGTAGACCAGGAAGCAAGCTTGTTCACACTGCACTATGAAATCTCAGGGTCTGACTTGAGTCACTAGACATCAAGTCTGACCTGATGCAGCTAACTGGAGGGATGTAGCTCTTCAACCCTCTTAAGCAAGATTGCAGGCTGGGTCCTTTGAAGCTTACACTGCTGCACAGATCTTCTGCTGACCACATGTCCGACATAATGTGATCTTATCATTAACAGGCAGACCAGCAGCCAAATCCCTCCCTCTGCTCCCACATCACACACCGGAGATCCAAAGGCCCAGACAACCAGAGGGAGGAACAAGTCAATGCACTCACCCACCACAGGGGACATGAAAAAGGGAGCAGCCAGGTGAGGACCAAGCCATGTGAGATGGGAGCAGTCAGGCCAGGAATCCAGTTATAGAGCAGGGACTCAGAGACAGCTTCATGTTCTGACCCTGCCATCCTGGGAACTCCAGTTGCCATGAAGAGCCGGGGAGCCTTTCTAATAACCCAAATCCTCACATAACACAAACAAGCCACCCAACTCCCCTGCCAGGGGAGTCAGCTCCTATAGAGGTAGCTTCTTGCCCCACCTCCAAGTTAATGTGGAAGGTGGGGGCACCTGGTGATGATCTCCTCATCAGTTCCCTCTCCAGGCTGGCCAGACCCCGGGTGAAAACCAGTCAGGAAGGTTGTGGACATCATCCATGTGACAACCCTCCTTCAGGGCTTGGGGTTTAAATCCCAGAATATTAACAGAGCATATGTGCTGAAACACACGTGAAAACTCACAGGGCAAAATTATTTAACTGCAAGCATATTTGCAACAAGCAGCTGCTACTGTGCAAGCAGGAAATCATATCACCACTGTGAACTTCACACCTTTTTCTCTGTAAGAAGGGACTTCATAAACTCTTGCCTTTTGTTTTTTTGTGATATAAACTGTCCTTGATTCCACATACAGGTCTGAATTTGACCCTGATGCAACTACAGTGATTTAGTAAGAGCCATGGAAAGATTAAGGCAAACTGCTGCAAAGTTTTCAAATTGTTCCCATCTTCCATAGGTCAGTCTCATCAGGATACTCTAGCCCCTGAAACAAGTAAGAAAACAGCATGTTGGCTAATGCCATGAAGGATGCCAACTAGCTTGTCAGGATGCACACATGACTGGGGGCACTTGGTCAAGCTCATATTCCCTGCAGCACTCAGGATGAGCAGAACTGGTTTGTAGGCTCACAACTGAGCACAGTACCAAAGCAGTACTAAATTACATGGGATTAGCTTCATACCTAAATTACTACCTAGAGACAATGATCTTGAGGGAGGACGATCACAAACCTCACCAGCTTTTGCTAGAGCTGCAGCACCCATGGCTTCACTAACACCCACATGGAAGCACATATATTGAAGCCAATGAAGACTGGCTTCTCAAACGAGGCGTTTCCCTCACTGCTGGGAAGAGCATGAAAGAGCAAACTGTAAATGTCAGGAGCTGGTCAGATCACTTAATGTGCTGCTGGAGCCACTTGGGGTAAGGAAATGGCATCAGCTAAACAGAAGGTGGGGTAAGGACATCATCTACTGTCGTCACGTGCACTGTACTACTCTCAAGTTCATCAATTACACACCAGAACTTTTCAAAATATCAGGAAAAGTGGCAAATATGTTTTCAGTTGACATAATACATTAGTTCAAGATAATTAAAAGTTGATAAAAAATAAGGATAAGGACAATACTTGATTTATAAAATGCCTAAATGATTTCAGATGGAACAATGCAACCCCATAATTTTAATTCATCATAGGAAACAGAGAAACATCTTTTTTTAAAATTATCTCATTCTTGAATGTGTTCTGCCACTAATCCAAAGTTGTGTTTGGGTAAATTGCTCATTCTAGAGATTTCTAATTTCCTGGCAATTAAGCAAGAAAATAATTATTATTGTTAATGTTAACAATTACTGTTAATAATTATCATAATGCTCTATCAGAGAAAATTATTCTGATTTAGGCAGAAGCATGGAATTGTCAACAAGGAAAATTTTCTGGAAATGAAATTAGTTTTAGACAAAATTATATTTGCCTGTGAAATTGAAGGGGTGTGTATACCACATTGATGATTAGGCTATAAAAAGACAACAATAACTAATTCATATGTAATAACATGCATATATTTATAAGGTTATAACGCCTGAGAAGTTCTTAATGTTACAGACTAGATACTTGAGAGTGAACATAAGGCTGTCTGGATCACAGCGTCCTCTTAGTAACTTATGATTAAATTATGCTACAGATAGCAAATAAAGCTTTTATTACTAGGGAATTATTTCGTCTAGCACATAAAATTGCTGGAAGAGTCCTTCTTAATTACAAATTTTACTCAGTTCTTTGGTACTATCATGCAAATGTTTCCTTAGAAGAACAAGCACAGCCAAGCTAAATTAGAAAAAAAGTAATGGGTTTATGAGCTTTAAAAAGATGGCTAAAGCAGTTTTCAAAAACGTCTTCTAGGTGTAAGCTAGGGAAAAGAAGTGAAAGATCACAGACTCAGATATGTCAGATGGTCATTGCTTGCTTTAGTGCAAAATGATCTTGTGGCTGAAAATTGAACTGGGCCACATCAGGGCCATGTTCTCTAAAAACTGATCTATAGGTCTTGGGGTAAGTCATAAAAATCACCCAGCCTCAGTGGAAATTTTACCCTTCTTTAAAGGAAAGTTATGAGATACTTTCCTGCTTTGGTTAAATACAAATACTAAAAAAATTTAGAGTAGATCAGAATGGGACTATTTATATATATATATTAAAGCACCCACAGTTTTCACAGCAGAGATGAACTTAGGCAAGTTTCACTTTCTCTGTTACACAACTGAAGTTACTATCTCAAATACAATGAATCTGTTCTCAATTGGTAGAACTGAGCTACAGAAAAGTTAAAACAAACCAAAAAAAAACCCTTCTTGAACATCCTGTATTATTCTGGTGAACAAATGAGAATTGTAATAAGAGGTGGTTCCCACCAGGTCTTGATACACTGGAATAACTTGATAAAGGAGGAAGATGCCCATTTCCTTATCCCTTGATTTGTTGCTGTTGCCATCTAGTGTTTCACAAAGGGCTGCTGGGAGAAATAGTGACTTCTGCCCAATTTTGTCATCTCCCTTTTTATCTAGTTCCCTCACACTTCTAGTTTCTCAGATCTGTAGAAATGATCCTTCTGTCCACACCTTTTTTGACAACACCTTCCCTGAGCTTCCCTATGAATAAAAATAAGCCCAGTTGACATTGAGCCATCATTTACATGAGCTAGTCTTGCCAAATTCTGGAAAATTTGCTTGGGATGTGTTCCAACACATGAGGAGCTGAGAGAAAGCAGCTCAAGGTCAGCTTAAAGAAGGAGGATGTAAGTGAGAGAGGTGTAACCACACTCATCATCAGCATGTCTCATGCTATACCAGAGGAGCAGAACCTTGCTCCTATCACTCTCTTGTGTAACTCCCAACCCGGGTGGCCACTACAACAGTACCCACTTGTTGTATGACTGACTTGGTGTCCTCACACCTGCTGCTGCTGCCATGTTCTCTGCCTTTCCAGCTCCAGCTGTGGTTGCAGGTTTGGGTATTTTGCACAGTCAGTGCCTGTCCACATGAGAGGCATCCTGGACAGCTGCCCTGCATGGAGTACTATAGCTGACATCTGGCCACAGATCTGCTGTCACTTCTGCTGCTCAGGACTTCCTTACAAGATTGTTCCTATCCAGTGGTCTTGTCGAGAAGGTGTTTGCAAGTGTCCTCTGCTGAGTAGTTAAGTGAAATATTTCTACTGCATTTGAAGACCTCTATGACAGCAGGATCCCACTGACCATGTTATGTCTGGGAGCACGAAAGCAGCTGTCATTCATACATCTCTCTTCTCTAAAAGTTACACCATGCAGTAACCTGCCAAGAAAGGAATGAGTGTTATGGTAAAGGTGCTTTATTTCTTGTCTTATTTCATCTGTGTGTAGAGCCCTGCAGGCTGCCATGGTGGTGACTTGAAAGCACAATTCTGTTCCTTCATTGCATTTCAGAGAAACAGGTCACATCTTGTCCAAATTAGAAGCATATAATTTCCTTTAACTACATCCCAGCAATAATACTTGTGCTAGCTCACCTTGGAAGTGCAGGTACTTCTGCTGGCATGGCCATGATGCAGTCAGGTACCCAGCCTGGCCTTGTCCTCCAGTCCCTGCCTTCTAGTTCTCAGTTAGCTCTACGTACCTGTTTTACTGGATCTGTAAGTAAAACCCATCAAAAGTCATTAAAAGAAAAAAATCACTACTAACTTGATATCATAGGAACAGGTTGGCTTGTTCTTTGGTTTTGGGTTGTTTCAATAGCTTGCTATTCATGATGTACTTCTAAGCTGGTGAAACATTTTCATTCACCCTTGCTATAGTGTGTAAGAAGCATTTCTGACTGCTCCTTTGCCCCCGTAAACCCTAGGACCAGGACTCCCAAGTAAATTGTCTTATCTAATGCACCAAAACTAGAGCTCCAGAGCCAGAGCTGCCCCTCATGAAGGGTGGAGACTGTGTCTAGTTATGATCCAAGCAGTAGATCTAGTCAAAAACGAAGGAGGGGAGACATAAATAACTTTATTTTCTATAAATCACTACAGATCCCTTTTAATACAATGTTCTGTTGTTTTCAAAACCATTGCTTTGGGGTTTCTTTTTTTGCCTTTTTTTTTTAATCTTTTATTTTTTTTAATTGTAACATGCACAATGATTTGATTCTTTGATTTACTTCATACTGGATCTGTTGGCAGAAGGGCAGGAGTGCTGTGTGATAATGGGACTCCTCAAGCAAAGAATAGGGTGATTTTAAGAAACATATAAGGTTTCCAACCCCCACCTTCGTTTGTACTAATTACTTCCAGACCATACTCACTCAGATAACTCCTGTGGACTGTAGCCTTTAAGATGGTATTTGAATAGCAAAATTCATTTCAAGGGCAATTTTCAGGAGCACAAATGAGTCAAAAGAAAGTGTCAGCTATGGAATTTTCTGAGATAAAGTAGGAAAGCACATCATTAAGTGACTTGATGATGGTGAGCCAAGTTAGAAGAGGAATACCCCTCCTTGAGGTTTCTTTCTTTGTCCAAGTAATTAATATATCATTGGCCTCAAAAAAGCATTAGACAACCTTGTCTTTCACAGAAAGCAACCTTGCTAAGTTATCTTGCCTTGGAAAAAGCTAACACTATATGTCTCTAGCACATTTCACCACAAAAGTATATAGTTGTCCGTCCTTATTACAACCAATAGGAAGAGCAAGATCCTCACACTCCTTTGAAGGACAAATATTTTGGCTGGGACATAGTAGTTAATTAATATTTTTCCTGTTCACGGTACTGCAGTGTCCCAACCAAGGTCATGGCTGTGTTGTGCTAGGCACTATACAGATTCATGGAATGAGGGAGTTGATACTCAAAGCTCAATAGAAAGGAATCATAAAATTTAGAGGACAGAATGGAGGCCATTGACATCAAATCCAAAAGATAGCACTTATCATGTGAGTTTTAACCTAGGGTTCTACCTAACTTCTTGTGCTGCCTCATAGCACAAAAAAAAACCCCACCACATAAAACAAAATTCAGTGATTTTATGTTATCTCCTAAAAAAGGCGAGGTGCAATGGCAATTTAATTATTCTCCTGAAACAATGGTTGATGGTTGTAGTCAGAAATTATTTGGAGTTTACAAGTGGAAAAGTGAACATTATGGCCTTTGCTAAGCTGAATGCAGTATTTTTTATTCACAGCAGAACAATCCAAGTTGCATGTGTAGGAATTGCATGGTTTCCTCAGACTGAACACTGTTGTGCTGAAACCCTGGTCTGAATCAAAATGAGTTTTGCAAGCAATATTGAAATGGAGATTCTTATATAATGTATATCTCTGGGAATCTGGGTATACATGGGTAATGAATGTAATACAGTTTTAATGAGAATTTCATTTTATGACTCAGGATACAAGAAGACATAACTTCTCCTAATATAATTACCTTTGATTAATCTGTGGGAGTTATTAATTTCAGACAAAAGTTTTGCTTTTTTGAATGTCCAGACTAATGAAATTACTCTTATTAGTTTGAGGGTAGATGATGACACAGATATAATAGGCACTGAAACAGAGATATATTGGACAGCTTACTGGAAATTGAAATTACAGCAAATGAATATTGCACATTGACCCATGAGCACAGCGGTCACTTTCTCAACAAGAATTCTTTTATCTTCCCTCTGTCACCACTCTTAACATACATGCAACACAATCTGCTTTAAGCTATCACCAAACACCCCTCTGAAACACAAAACAGGAGTGAGAAGAAAGGAATATGAAAGGAACAAAAGTATTCCAGCCTAGCAAATTACCATTATAATTTATATTCCGCGTTCTGATAGTGGCCAAGGGAGTGAAAGAAAATCTGGCTCCATTATGTGAGGTTTTCAGACTCTCTGGAAAATAAAGTCTGTGTTCAGAAGAATTCAACATCTTATGCAATCTTAATCAAAGACATGAATATAAGAAAACAGTAGTAGAGAATTCAGAAAGGTCTGATGGAGGAGACATTAAGGAAGGATATGGTGATGGACTGTTTAATCTCTTTGCTTGCAGTCTGCTCTGTTTTACTACATGTTCTGTTCTGCTGAAAAGTGGTGCAGGCAGGAAAGCTACTTGCCTGCCTTAGCTGATACTCTTTGCACAATGTGGGGCCAGGGGAATGAGTGTCCTTCCTGAGAGCAACCTGAATAGCTGGAGTGCAGAGCAGGAGTAGGGCAGCAGCAAACATAGAACAAAGAAAGGGACGTGTAAACTTCTAGAGAACAAGTACAAAGAGACTTTTCCAGGGATCAAATCCATCCTACTCATATGGTGTTTATTGCTGCAGCCCAGAAAGGTACTGGAAATCACTGGACTGAGCCCAACACTGTAAGAAAGAACAGACCTGAAAAGATCCTTTGAAGAAGGGGAGAATCAAACCCTTTCACCCAACAGATCTTTGATCTGAAAGCTCATTTTAGCATTTCCTTTTCAAAGCTACATCTTAATTGTGTTATCATAAGCACATCTGTGATGACAAAGAGCCTGTTTGGTGTCTGTGGTGTGCCCTCAGTCCACCTCAGAGCTCTGGCTTACTTCAGGTCCTGTCATATCCATGCACATACCTAAATCAGCCATAAAGCAAAAGTTAGGGGTGACAAATAATGAGATAGAGAATTTCAGAAGGTTTGTACCATGCTTCCACACAATTAATGGAAAGATCCAATTAATTTGATAGATTTCACATGTAGAGGAGCAAAATATCTGGTTATAGGATGAGAGCCCAGATGAACATGTTACTAAATGTATTTCTCTTTGCAATAAGCTAAACTCTAAAGTCCCCACTAGCACAAAGCTTGAACTAAATTTTAAGAAGTTTGCCTATAAAGGGCTGGGAGAAAATCAAATATTATTTTATTGGATTTAGCAGTGGATGAATATTTCTCATTCTGTCTCAATAAGATTATTTACTCGCAAAGAAGTACTAAAATAAAATATTATGAAAGATAAATGCTTCTATCTAAATGGCACTTTCCGTATGTATTCTTACTGTGGGGCACAAACAATACAAATGCATCTTCTATTTTAAGCATTATTTTCTCCTACAACATTTTTACCATTATCTTCCCATATTTATCATTGCAAGCAAAACCCATCTCCAGCTGTATCTGTATTCCTGGATGTCCTACTTGCAATATATTAGGCGCAGGCAATATGTGAGGTCAGGCTCTTGCTTTTTTTCTGTTTCATACTGAAAGGCTTCTTTTGAGGGCTGCTACCAAAAACCACCAAGAGATACCTTTTGTTAGATTCTCCTTATAGTTGCTTATTTTAAAGGTATCTAACTTTCAAGTACTTATGTGGGTGTTTATACGTCAACTCATTTATAAGTTAATTTCTCCTTACAGTTGCTGGGAAGGGAGCCAAAACATAATTTTACAGAGTTGACGAGTTCTATGCCTTGCCCACCTTAAATATCAGAGCTGAGCTTTGAAAGGAGCCATCTCCTTGATGCCCAAGACTCCACTTGAGCCCAAAAGTACCTGGAGACTGGCATACAGACAGGGCAACAACAGCACTCGAGCTCTTCTGACCTTGGTTTAATTCCTAGATGCTTTAACATACTTACATAATTTTTAGGATATTATTTAATGAGCATGGGCCTCTATGAAAATGGAACTATTCCAGAGTTTCTGTGCCAGTGCTTTAAGTTAATTTTGTTTTAGCAGACAATACATTCTTCAGAGCAGGAACATCCACTCCCTGAATGAGAACATCTACCTTAGTGGGTTTCTGCCTGTAACTCTAAATGTTGTTATAACAGGAATAATTATTACAGATAAAAGCCAAATAAAACCAGAGACTACTGGTTAGATTTGTTCTGTTATAAGCTTCTTACAGGCATCTACATAGAAACATGAAAATAATCACCCTACTTCAAAAAAGGCAAACATCCTTTATTTCCACCATTTCCCTAATAAAAATTTCACTGGCGCTTTCCCTCCTGACTTTTAATTATAGGTCTTGTTAAGTTCATAAGCATTAAACAAATGTAATTTCCTTACTTAGGCAATCCAATTACAAGGGATTCACATGTACCTCACAACTTTGTGATAAAGGCAATTGTGCATTTTCCTTGTCAGCCTAGAAATAAGCATTGTATAGAACAATCCTCCTCTGTTTTCCAAATTACAGTGCAATAATTGGCTCGTAGTTCCTAGTCACGACTGTTTCTCTATCTCCTACATTGTTTTCTTCTCTTTTTCATTTCCATATCTACATCTTCGTTTTAAGTTAAGAGCTGATGACTTATTCAGCAGCACAAAACAACAATTTCTCTTGCCTGTATGACTTTCTTTTCCATTTTAACACGCTATTAAAGATGCTGGAAAGTGTGTGCATTAAAGACTGTATGTACAGAAAGCCAAGTCTTAAATCTACTTTGCAGAATTTGTGTCTGTTCTTCCACCTCAGAAGACAACAGAATGCTATATTTGATTCCTGAAAATTGATGATGAAAATCTGATGAGTGGCCTTAGATGCAAGCTATGTAGATTTTAGAATGGTGAAAATCCTAAGAAAATATACTACCTTTAAGATATCACACTGATAAGGATGACCCAAAGGCTAACTAAAGATGATCCCCAATTATAAAAAAGCACTACTCTGTGTAAGTAATCTTAATGAGCAATGAAATTAGAAAGTGAAGCTCAAAAGAAATTTATGATATCTATGCCGAAAACTCATTACTCAAATGGTATGGAACGTTCAACATAGAAACAGATCTGAAAGTAAGAGAATAATAATTTATCTTTAAGTTTTCCCTTCAAATTAAAACTTTGTCACATAGAGATTTTTTGAGACATCCTGAAATGCATAATTGGCATCGTACCACCAAATGTGTAATACCACTTGTGATAAAAGGTATATAATTTTGTGTCCCACAGTGTCTCTCTGCATCATAAAATTAGCCAAGGATTATGTATTTCAAAGCAAAGGACTGAGCTCCAGCATATCGAAGCCATCTGCTGAACGAATCAGACAGAAACTGCCACAATCACCAAACCACTAGATGCTGCCAGCTTTACCTAAAAGGAAACACAACATGTCACACTATTCTGACATTCCCTGTTGTCAAAGAATATGACTTGCATACTGATCCAGCAAGCATCTGAGCAGCTTTAAGCACATAAATGGCTTTGACTGATTTTGTCAACTGGGTTGAAATAGAAGAAAAGGCAAAGGTTCTAGGATCAAAGTTTTCCAGCTCCAGATTGTGGAGCTGCTATTCTCAGCAAAAGCCATTCATTCTGCATGCGTAGGTACAGACAAAGGTCTCAAAAATTAGAATCTAAAATAACTGACAATTTTATCACCTTCAAAAACTACCAAAAAAAGACAATTAAAAGTCTTCTGTCAAGGCACAGTCATCGAAAAGGATGCAAAATAAAAGCACTAGACTGAAAAGAGATTGCCTGTCTTGATTATGACAAGTTTACAGTATTAAATCCTTCAATTTTGTCTATACTTTAGACTACTCATGGCCAAAACATGGAAATAAAGCTGGTCAGTGTTCATCCACACTTTTAATGTTGTAATATTCCTGTGCCAGATAGCACTTTTCCCCTACTTGTTTTGGGAATTGCATCGATCAGAGACTCAGCATAGATAAAGTCACTCTGATGGAGAGGAGAAGGGGAAGATACTTTATCCAGACAGATGTGAGCTGTGCCATCCTATCTGTTCTCTCAGCCAAAAAATCCCAGGCCCTTCCTCTATCAGTAGATACATGGCCTTTCTGTCCAGGATGAGAAGTTATACACGTGGTTCTGTATCACAGTTAAGTGTCACCCACATCCCTGAGCCCCCATAGGTGAGCCTTAGAGGCATTGATGGAAGCTTGAATGTGTAGGAGGACAGGATCTGCTCACTTTAAGGATACTTAAACAATTTTCTCCCAGAGTCTTCAAGTTACAGAAAACACAAGTTCCTTACATTTCAAGACAAAAATACTCTTTGTCTGCAAATCAGTAAAGAACTAGAGAATTTCCCATTCTCTGTGCATCGTTGCAGTGATATTGTTATACATATATATATACTCTGGGAGAAAGTGGCAAAGTGACTGAGCACTAAACATGGCTTAGCCAGAGCATTGCCTTTCATCTGCAGCACAGAAGTTGGCCATTTTGTGCCTAATATAGTGATGGACTGTCTTTTATCTTGCAGGCAAAAGGTGTTGAGCTTCACAGGTCTTAATTTACCAGGTAAGAGTGTCTTTTGATTCTTTTTTCCCTGTCATACACCCTGGAGGGGGGGAAACAAAAAAAAAAAAAAAGAAAAATTTAAAACCCTGTAGAGAAGCACCATTAAGGGACACTAAGCAAAAGGATGCAGAATCCTCCATGCCAGGGGACTACTAAATTTCAGAGATGTACCTGTAGCTCTCAATGGGCCTGGCTTATACTCTCAAAGCCCCTTGACATCAAATCATAGATCTTGATTTTTCCTTTCCATGTGTCAAGAGTCCTTTTCTGCACCTATTCCTCTCATCATGTCAGTGAAATAACAACACAGAGCTATTGCCACATGCTGTATGCTGCCAGCACACTCCGTGTGTTAAACCTGGAGCCTCCCCTCTGTCTCTGTTTGGACTAAAGGTTCTTTGGGGCAAGGACCTTCTACCACTATTTGTTTGTAGGGTGATTAATATAATGAACCTGTGTCATTCGTTGGCTGTTAGGGACGACTATAATAAACATAATAAATAATAATAACCTTTTTAGCAGTCCACCAATTAGCAGACATCAGAGTAAAACCGTGCAGGAAATGGGAGAGATGCCTGCCCTGGGATACTTTCTGTGCCGTTCTTAGCACTAATTAAAGCCAAAAAGGAAATTGTTCATAATGAGCTCTAGATGAAAGTCTTCTCGGAGAAGGAAGAGCTGTACCAGAAACTGGGGGGAGGGTTCCTCCTGGCCTCATCTTTGCTACAGGCAAATGGTCTTGGCCTAATTGCAATTTTGTCTTTTAAAATCTTACAGTAAGTGTGGCACAAAAGCAATCTAAATAGGCTATAGTTAGTGGTGCAGCCTTTCCCCCTTTGCCTAATTTGTTAGACATAGGGTTGTCTTTTTTCCCCCCTCTGTTTTCTCATTCTCTCTCTCCCCAAACAGCTCTTGTGGCGTTCTTTTCCTCCTTCCTACACGCTCTACTTCTTCCTCACTTCAGTCTCTCACTCTGCACCCCAAAATCATCACTCACGCCCCCACACGACACGCAGCCGTCCTCCCCTCTGCTGCTGCTCCCAAAAGCTGGGGTAGGCCTGCTCTCCATGTGCTGTGCCCAGGCAGTGATTAACGAGAGCTCTAGCTGCAGCTAAAAGCAGTGGTGAGTGTCTGTATCATAGCAAACATTAGTGCAGGTGAGGGAGGCAGCAGCACACCCATCTGTTCCCCAAGCTACCAACACACTTACTATTTTATGGCAACTGGTTAAACCTATGGAGTCCTGGACTTCATTTCAGCCAGAGCAGTCTCAAGGTCCTGCTAACTTCTGAGGTGCAGGAAAAACTGCAGGAGAAGATCCAGGTCTGTATCACATTAGTAGAAGAAGATCTGTTTCTCCCCAGCTTGGTTGTCACGTTAACTCTGCAACAGCAAAGGGATTTTCTTATTATTCAAAGGCCACAAAAGACAAGCAGGAAAGGTTTTTTGGTTGCCCCAGCTGGCAACCAAACCCCACACAGTCACTCTCTCACTCCCTTCAGTGGGATCGGGGAGAGAATCAGAAGGGTAAAAGGAAGAAAACTTGTGTTTTGAGATAAGAGTGGTTTAATAGATAAAGCAAAAGCTGTGTGCCCAAGCAAAGTGAAATAAGGAATTAATGCACTACTTCCCACCAGCAGGCAGGTGTTGGGTTATCTCCAGGACAGCAGGGCTCCATCATGTGTAACAGCTACTTGGGAAGACAAAAACCATCGCTCTGAACATTCCTCCCCTTCCTTCCTCTTCCCTCAGCTTTATATGCTCAGTATGATGTCACATGGTACAAGATATCCCTTTGGTCAGTTGGGGTCACCTGTCCCAGCTGTGTCCCTCCCAGCTCCTTGAGCACCCCCAGCCTGCTCACTGGTGGGGTGGTACGAGAAGCAGAAAAGGCCTTGACTCTGTGTCAGCACTGCTCAGCAGTAACTAAAACATCCCCGTGTTACCAACACTGTGTTCAGCACAAATTCAAACCACAGCACATGCTAGCTGCAAGGAAGAAAATTAACTGCATCCCAGCCCAAGCCAGCACAGGTGATAACAGTGTAAGTGGAACATCCCTCTTCCCATAAGATGCCACATGGAGTTGTGCCCAGGGGTGTCCAGGGGTCTCTGCTGCAGCAGGAGCTATGAGCTAGCTTAACCTGCCACAAACACCCTCCTGCCAATCTCCCCTAGTAATTTCATTCAGTGTACATGGCTCCATTTCAGGCAGAAACTCCTTAGACCACAATGTGTTTTGGGGAAAACAGAGCAAGTGTGCAAACAGAACAAGTGATATTTAATCCCTACTTTTGTGCTTCTGGGAATTTTGACAAAATAGTGACTGCATAATGATTCAGAGAAAACTATCAGAGGGCCAAAGTGCAAAGACAGATGTCAAAAGAAATTTAAAAACCCGAACAACTATTATCCAAACTAGATATCCATCAGGGTTAATTCTATGCTGAACTAGAAAAGAAAATTCTAGACTGGTAGGAGACATCTACAAAGGAACAATTGAGTTTGTGTACCACGAAGAAAAGTTTTCCTGCAGTTGTGCTGGTAATAATGATTTAAATTAAAAGTCATGATGTGAAGAGGCTATTGCTATCTATATTTTGTAAGATGTAACAGGACAAAATCGCAAATACAAAACACAGACAATGTATTTTAGACTCCAGCTTGTTCCATACATTAGCACCTGCCATCAGAACAAGGGCTGGGCTACCCTAAAGCAGCTCCAGTCTATAGTACATAGTGCTTTATGAGTGGTCAGACTCTGCCCTTCCTGATATTCCATCCAACTCATATCCAAATGCAGATAGGATGTGACTTAAAGCGCCAGCCGTTGTTCTGGGTTGCCTTAATTTGACATTTGATTCTCTGACATAATTTGTAATCTTGTTTTCTTTTGTCTAAATTTGTCATATGTGTTACTGTCCTCTGTTATCTTTGTGGTCTGGTCTCTTTTAGCTACCCCTTATGTCTCTTCCTTTTCTTCCTCCACTTGCGTTCACTGATGACTTTGGAACACGGATTTGAGATAAATGAGGAGTGAGCAGAAATCAGAATCTATTGTGCTCATTAAAGAAACTTTCTGGCTGCTTTGCTCTTCAAGTAAATAGTGTATAACAAGTAATCTGCTAAAAGATGAAAATCCAGGATAAGAGAAGACCTTGTGCTGCTGGGAGAATAGTCAGCAAGATGATGAGTCATTGCCTTATGCCAAGTGACACATAATTTAGTCTTAGTCTGGTTAGTAAGCATTACCCAAGAAAAAAATTGCTGTAGTCTTTCTGAAGGGAGACATGGCTTGGTTTGGGTCTGAAAGGAAGAGGAGAAAGGAAATTTTGGAATGTAAAGGCATATCTGGAGACCTGTGCATGATCTTTTCAAACACTACCTGCATTTTGCCAGCTATTAAGGGCCCAAATGTATGGAGAACTGGCTCACTAACTCAATTAAAATGCTTTTTCCCCCCCCCCTAGTATTTAACTGTGGAATTGTTCATTCAGTTCAGAAGAATTTCTGTCTAAGTCTGAGAAGTATGGCCCATACTGACTAATTTCCAGGTGAAGAGCCATAATGGACAAATATCCTGCCTCAGAATGATTTTCTCTTCATAGCATTTGACAGATATTTTAGTGTTTAAAATAATATTTCTAAAACTTTTATTTAGACACATCTCAATTTAAAATTTGAATCTGATGCAAACATGCCATTCTAGGCAGATATGTCCAAAGCTGGACTTCAGCACAGCTGGAATATTTAGTTTTTCCCCACTGAGTTATGTGATCTTTTTAATGGAAATGTCACCTCCAACTTAATTATTGCAGTACAAGGAGAAGATGTTATAATATTCATGACAGCAAGTAAAAAATAACTAGATGTAATATGTGGGAATATCTATTTTCTAAGATTATTATCTCTGTGGTAGAGGTTCATGGCAGCATCCACTTCTGGAATTTTTAACAGTGAATTTCAAAGAAAAATAAACGGAGAGGCAAAGCCTTATTTAAGCATCCATTTGGGGAAAATTCAATCAAGGATGACATTGTATCTTAGCGTTTCTCAGCAGTGGACACTAAAACTCTGGAATTATTTTCCCTGTGGCTTGAACCCTATTTTTATAAGTTCCTTCTTTTACTCCATTATACCTCCACAGAGAATAAAGATGTACTTTTACCTATTTTAAAGCCTAAATTCTGTCTGTTTGTTTATTATGCCCTGCTTCCCCTAAAGACAATGGCAGGTAATGTTACTAAATTTCTATCAAATTGAAATTGAAACTTAATATTAATGGATTTTTCTTTGTACTTATAAGGTAAACATTTATTTTATAGTAATTCCATATCCTTTGAGCATTGCTGATTTTTTTTCCCTATGTCTGGCATAATTTTTTTTCTTTCAGCACATCAAGCCAAATATTTCTAATCCCATCCTTTCTCTTTCCAGATTTTAACATTGTTATTATGCTTCCCTTCAGTCTTATACAGACAAAACAATACCAGTTCCCTCAGTCCCTCCTTATGGACCATTCTTTCCAGACCTTTGTTTAGTATGATTTCAAAACAGTTTTAGTCGTCCACTTCCTGAAAAAAATTAGCCAGAAGCAGCTAATAAAATTGCCTTTTAATGAAATTACCCTGTGAAATTACAATAAGCTTTGCAGCTGTAGAAGGTTTCAAGCTTTATGAGTGTTTTGGGTTAAATTTATTTTTAATTTGAGCATTTTAAATAAATCTTTAAAGAGAGACTAGTGTATGGAAAGGGACGTGGAAGCTACATAAGGGTTCTACACTAAGTGTCATCCTGCCAGAGTAGAAGAAAATCTGTGCCTACGTTTTGTGCAGCTTTATTAATCCGTTATTTGAATAAGCTATATCAAGAGCAGCATATTGAATCTTTTATTAAAAAGGTACCACAGAGAAGCACATTACATTAAATGACATAGAAGATTCTCATAGATAAACAAATATTAAAATTCAATGGAGATGAAATACTGTTTTTCACATAAGTGTAGTCCATGCTTATTTATCTTCACGTCAGTATATAGGCACTCCAAACAGGGTTCTGTATTTAAGTTTTGACTGGACATGGTCTGTATGATTAGTTTCCAGTTCACCTTTTCAGTTTTCTTAGTTGGTAATTTTACAGACTTTTTCTATGTGAGGAAACAGCTGTGCTTTCCACCAGAGAAAACATAGATCCTTAAGACTTTAAACTTGTCACCTACAGGTTGACTTCTCTTAGTCACCCTTCATGAATTCTGTTTAGGAGTAGTCCATCAAACCATCAAGGTTCTCAGATCACAGGTTTAAAACTGTGTGCAGACACAGTCTAATGAAAAAGCTCATCAAACCTAGATAGCATCCATAAGTAACTGAAACTAAGATACCTACAATTACAAAAAAGTTAGTGTTTTTTTAAGTTTTTTTTCAACCTGCTATTCTTACATACATCACCTAAATTCTGACCTCACACAAGGAGACAAGAAAGTAAAATGGCCTTCCTGTTATCCTGCTTGCCTTTGTGCTTTAACAACACTTCACCATGTGTTTGCACTGTGAGGGCATCTTGGGTCACCAATCTATCACCCAGTGTACTGAACAAAAAAGGGAAAAAATTAAACCCTACCCCAGATTTAATACATGTACAACACAACGTGCACCAGGTATGTGGTCTGGAAAGATAAAGCAGGCAACAGGAAAGATGGCAGAATCTAATAATGGTGAATATTCAATACCCTGTAGTGTCTGCTGATAATCTGATTTCCCCTCTTGTCTGTGCAGATCTCCCAGCATCTGTAACGAACAAGAAAACAGGGTCACCAAAACCTGCAGAAGTTGACTGCAGATTTTATTAAAGACCTCTTAAAGCCTCAAACACACACACAAAGTGTTTTGAAGTATGTAAGTCATATACATAATATGAATGTAAAAGAGTATGTATAGCTTCACACGTGATTCACAGACCATCCTACACTCGTGCACAGCACTGCTATACCAATGAGTACATTTTGCAGAGGGAGTAACACAGCAGATGAAGAAAGTTCTCAAAGAAAGGAGATGCTCCAGTGGCCTCTGTCTCTTCATCCCCAATTTATCACACAACACAGTCAGTTACCATGTACCATGGACTTTTTTTTTTGCATTTTACTGGTGAGTAACTTACAGACACACTCGTTAGTTGTGCTTATACCCCCTGGCCTGGAGTATCAGGACTGCATGTTTCTGCTTGAAATGCTGACAAATTGAGTCATCATGAACCACCCTCAGGAATTTCACTGCCTGTCTTGACAACTGCCAATGACATTCAAGCATTGACTCTAGCAAGAGCTGCTTAAATGGTTTTAAATCTCCAGCTCTCCCTCCTTCTCACTTGAAACATAAATGGCCAGCTGAACTTTAGTGCAGAGATAATCAATAGGAATCAAGCAGAAGGGAGGAGGCCATGGCAGAGTGGATGGATACTTCAAAAGAGTCAATGTCAATACGCTTATCTTTTCTTCACACTGCAAAAAGACCAATCTGTCTCCCAGGCATCAGAGTATTCTCCATCACGAATTAGTATCTCTTACTGTGTGGCTCTTCACCTTTTTGCTTGCTGGGTAGTGTTTGCAGTCATGCTTCTTTAGCCTTTGGAAGTAAGGAGGCACGTACGTGCTTTGTAGCACACAACATTTCCTGTAGATATTGAGATGAAGATTCAGGCACTCTCACTGCAAATAGAAATCTCCAGAACTGTGGACAGTTTTGAAGAGTGTGAACTGCATAAAAACTCTAGATGAACTGGTCTTGCTCTGTAGTTGTCAAAGCGACATATTTCTTAGGTGTGAAATTTATCCTTCAGTTTCTGGGTATTTATTTCTACCTTAAAAGATCACTTCCTCACTTCCCTACAGTATAAACAAATTAATCTGTGAAAAGTATTAACATGAAGCCTTTCTACCATGTTTAGGTATGACATTCATTGAAAATGAGGCATACTTACCATATGTACAGAGGCAAGAAAGAGTATCCTTCTGTGGTTTCCCCAGACCAATATTACTTCTGCACTGAAGACATTAGCCAAAGCAGCTCACCTATACATCAAGATGTACAAAAAAACCATGTAGACCAGAACAGAAAACATAGAGATTTGCCATACCCAAGACAACAGCTCCTCTTTTCTCATTTGTTGCTTGGCCAGACAGGATACTTTTTTTGACAATTCATTCCACTAATCCCATGTCCTGAAGTACCACATCTAACTGTGTTTTGAACCCCTCCAGGGATGGTGACTCCACCACCTCCCTGGGCAGCCTATCTCAGCACCTCACCAGACCCTCTCTGCAGCCCAGGGGATATTTCCTGCAGGAGCTGCAGCCATGGAGATCCTGGGCAGGAGTAGGTTGTCCTCACAGGGCTGGAGCCCGGGGAAGAGCTGGTGCTGGAGCAGGGAGAGGTATGAGGAGGGAGGAGTGGTCAGTGGGCCTGGGGTGGACTAAGCACAACCCCCAGACCCACCTGCTGGGACCTTCTTTGAAGAGAAGAGGAGCTGGGAGTGAAGGGGTGAAGCTAGGTATGTGAAAAGGGAAAGGTGTTGGCTTATTTTGTCTTTCTGTCTACTCTGCTCTACCTGTGACAGTAATGGGGGAGTGATCTCTTTGTATCTTGAATCATGAGTTTTCTCATCCTACTTTCTCCCCCTGTCCTGATGAGTGAGGGCAGTGAGGAAGCCCTTAGCCAAGATTAACTACCACAGGGGGTGAGGACCAGGTATGGTAAGGGGAAATCTGGTCAGACACAGCCCAGGATGGTTGGGCATTGGCTGACAGCCTCAGGCTGGACTGAAATGTGGCCTCTGCACACATGGGCATGAATGGGAGAGGCACCAGGTGAGACAGGTCAGGGCCAGCATGTCCTGTGAGTGCCCTCAGGGCCAGGACACACATCTTCCAATTTAGTTTCACTTGGAAGGAGCCCAACACATGCCTGCTGAGACTTCTGCATAATGCAAACCAAAGGGCACTAAGTGAAAAGAAAGGGGAAGTTTGCTTTAAGAGTATGTAAACATGCTAATGCTTGCACTCCAAGCTGTTTGGATGTGACATCCATCCATCCATCCATCCACCCATGAACCCATCCACCCACCTCTCCCTCCCTCCCTCCATGCATGGCCGCGGCATCTCCCAGCTGGTCTGATCAGAGCTGTGCAGTTTCCCATTGCCTCTTTAGTCAAGGCTTGATCTATGAAGCATCACTGTGCTCCAGAGCTGTTCAAATCCATTTAAAACACAAAGCATGTTTCCTTAATCTTACCTTCCATAACAAAAATGCAACAACACGTTTCTTCAAAATAAATAAAACAAGCCAGCAACAACAACAAAATCATCAAATATCAGAACTAAATGAAAAAAAGATAAAACAAGAATATACTATAACAGAAAGCATTCCACCAAACATCACCCTGAGAAGGAAGATAAGGAAATAATGAGCATGTGAAAGGTATTACTTATGTTTCTTAGTGCACTTATGGGAGACACTCATGCAACAGGGGAAATGGCCTGGATGCTGTGGTTAACGTGCCTGCTCTCAGTAGAGGAAAAGAGAGGTAATAATAACCCCTGCTGATGTATAATCAAGGGACACGAGCTGACAAACAGGAGCACAATTCATGATCCTTGCGTTAGAGGGGAATGACAAATGATTGAGAATGTATTTCCACATTGTTTCTGATAGGTGGCTTGTGGAAGGAGAGATCAATCCCAGCTTGGGCAATGTGGAGAGATCCCAGCGCAAGGTAAGAAGGCAGCAGTTTACATATGAATTATACTCTGCAGGGCTTGGGATCTTCTAAGCAGCAGCTTTGCTTCCCTCAGGGCATTTTATACAGTAAACGCTCTATTTTCCAAGGCATTCAGCATCCTCTGCTTTCCCCTGGTGCTTCTGTGTGTTCAGGGTATTGAATATCATACCAGAATGGACCTTCAGTAGGCCATACATTTTTTAGCAGGGATTTTCAATAATTCACAGGATCATACCCTAAATATGCACGATAGTAGATGAGAAATTTTCCAGTCTCTTTACCATGCAATTTCAAATGCAAAGAGCCTCTGGTTTCCATGTAGTAGCAGTGTTTCAATCTCCCAGCCATATAAAATGCCTGGCTAATTGGACTGGTAAAGGAAAGAGAGATTTTTGTGTCTGATAAATTAATCAGTAAGCACTGCTGTACATTTCTCACTAAAATCCTTAATTAGACATCAAATGCCAAAGAATGGGATTCTTTCTTTATTTTTAGCCAGGAGTTTAGTTTTTAATTGAAGGGATGACTTTTGATCCTCCATTAGCAAGCAAGGAAGAAAGCCTTTCAAACAGCAGCAGCACCCCAGCTGTTGCTTTAGTGTCTGAGAGGTTCAGCACTGCACTTCCACGAATCCCAGGAGCCTATTGATATCTAGTATAGACACACTAAAAGGATCAAATTGACATTCATACAAACCAGAGTCCATGAAATCACAAAAGCTTTTAATCCAAGCCTCTGTGTAAAAGGATAGCTTCTAATTGGAAGTCTAGACTAATCATCAATGTTTAGCTTATAAAAATGAAGATATCAATAAGGAAAGCAAAATCTGAGATGTTGGTAGAGGCCAGGCATAACCTAATCATTCGGTGATTCATTGCCCATTTCTATCTTGTTCAGTTTTTCAGTGTTTCCAGACCTTTCCTAACTGATGAAGACAAAATCTCTGAGGCTTTGTTGGTTACAGATTTCACACACAGAGAAAAAGGCAACCAGGGCAACTACCAGGGCAAACGAGGATAACCTGTAAGAATTCTCTATAGGTCTCTACTCCTGCCTTGTACTTCTCAGATGGAGCTAACACTTAGCTGGGCCCTTAGGCAATGTTATAGGGCAGCTGAGTGTCAAGGTGAAATGCCACTTATATTCTTTCATTAACCCTCCCGGGCCTGTCATTAAATATGGCAGGCTTAGCATTTTTCACTTCAGATGAAAAAGCACCACTAATCCCAGGAGGCAGAATTTTTTCGATGCCTAAATTGATGAACAAGACAAGGTCAGCAATTTTCAGTTTATTGACAGAACTCTATTTACCTTCAGAAGTATTGAAATGGTATTTCAGATGCCCTGGAGCAGAACTCTGTCCAAAACAAAAAAGGAGAGGTTTATGAGAGCCATTGCCATTATACTACCTAAAGTATTGTGAGTGGCTTTTGTTTAACTTGCTAAAGCAGAAGGAGATATTTTCTGATTAGAAAATATTTTCATAAGAAAAGAACTTTAATAAATGTGACAGCACACAATAGACGGAGACAAACAGAGAAGCAGAACAATAAAGAAAGAGCAGAAACTGCAGCCAACCATCCATTTAGAGTTAAATATAGGGTTTGGTGCAAAAAAAAAAAAGATGTGTGTGGGCTTTTTGCTTTGTTTGAGGTTTGTTTGTATGCCTAGGAATGATTATCACATTATAACAAGCTGACTAGCTGATCTAGATTTCAGTGAGAGAAACAGAGCTGACCATTTGAAATCTGTCCTTCATTGTAGTAATTCACTAATGACATTGCTGAGATTATCACAGCTAAAACATTATAAAAAAAAATGAACTAAAGAGAAGACATTAAATGTTGCTAACAAAGACTAGCAAGTCTTATTAAAATCTGGAGACTAATAAATTTAGTTCAACCCACTAAATCAGTGGCAGACAGCTCTGACCTGAGCAGAGGAATTGCAGCCACACAGTTCTGTTTCCATCTCTGCCACTTGGGCTTCTTGGTAAACTGACACTCAACCTTTGCTAAAAATGAAAACCAAAACCAAACCTGTTACTTGCCCAGGTGCTACTGCAAGTGAACTAACTTCAGCTAGCTACTATGAGGAACACACCTTTGTCCCCAAGGAAGATGGAGTTTAAGGATAGATACCATCTTTTCCTTCATTCAAAGTATATAGTTTGTTTTGGGGCAAGGTGAGCTGGGATCCTACAGTATCACTGAGCTAAGTCCCTTGGATTAGGGTTTATTTTTGGTGGACATTGTCCTGTAGGCATCCTACATTTCCTAAAAGAAATGGGCTGATTACTGGAAGTAAGCAGCACCTCTGCAGTATGAATGAGTCCTGACATTAGGATGTCTGGAAAACAAATCTTTCCTAGGTGCCAGATAAGAAAGGAACACCAACAATCTGGGGGAAAGAGGCTGGGGTTGAATCTGTCAAGGTCGAAACATGCTTCCAGGACTGCTTTTCCACTTCTCACAATGGGTCAACTTCTTCAACTGGGCTTTGAAGTAAGTATGGCTGCAGCCTGTATTCCTGCATCATTGACAAGTGTCCTCAAAGCCACTGAGGATGTTTAGAGAGAAGGATATCTACCTTGATGGGTCTGAGGAAGCTCTGGAGAAGCCAAGATGCTAAGAGCCTGCAGTTTACATTTGCACAGAAGCAGGACTTTCTTGTTAAAAATGTAGGTACTAACAGGCTCCCAGGAATGTAGGCACCTAGGGAGCCAGACAATCTGAGGGAGCTGCACTTTTCACCAGTTTGGCCTTCAGATCCCCCACTGCTGCTGAGTAGATGTGTATGCATGGAATGCACCGGTTGGCAGTTACTCTCAGAGAGAATTCTGAGTAGGAAAACCTTAGTTTTGTCCTGGGAGACCAGGGACATAAATGATACAAACTGAATTTCTGCGTTAGCTTTCCAACTAAAATTCTTGCAGTTCATCAAGACTAGATTTGTGATTTTTAAAAAGTGGTCAGCTCTTGTAAGGGATCAGTACCTGATCTGTGTGCTGTGAGCAGGGAGTAGCTAGGATTTTGTCGATGATCCCAGGGTTTCCTAATGAGAGCTTTCTTCATGTCAAAGATTCATGTCAATCTTAACTAAATTCTCATTCTGTTTACTCTGGAGTACATCTGTGGGCTTAGCAAGTCCATGTTTTTTTCATGATATCTTTCACACATGTATTTACCATCCTGCTCTCATCTGGCTGCAAATTTAGCTTGGCACTGTAACTCTTAGCCACCAAGGGATTTCTCATAGTCACCAGAAAATGTGGCCAGAATCCCTCCTACTTCCTTAGTTCTCTCTCCCTACAGTGTCAACCTACTTTCCCCATTCCCACTAGCAGTACAGGGAATTCAGGAGGTTGCTACAGTGGCACCTTCAGGTGTAACTCCTATGCATAGTGGGAGCAGGTGAAAGACCCAGTATCTCCCAGATGTAGTGATGTATTCAAACCATCAGCACCCAGATCAGCCATGGGCCGTCATCTCCCACCTTCAGTCACTGACTAGTCTAACCCTAGCAAGTTAGTGACCAATAAGTCACTAAAACCTTCACCCCAAATTCCAGATGTCTTACCCACCTCACCTCTTTGGGCACGTTGGTACGGCTCCATGCTCTTCTGGGTGAATTTTGGTTCTGTGCAAATTGCTTATGGTATGCAAATCACCACGTTAAATAACTAGCATAAAGTGACACATATGGAGATGTGCATAACTTGGCAGCTATAAATCTGGAATCATTCCACTGACGTCAGTGGTTTAACTTCAGACAGGCTCCAGTACGGAAGGTGTTGAAATCTGGCCCTGTGATATTTTCAGTTAGCTTCTAAACACAAACTCAGGAATGAATGATTTCAAAGGTGTAATTGTTATTAATGCCTTGTGGTTGTTGTTTCTTTAGGTTTGTACAACTGAACACACATCTGAAGGTGCACTGCAGAACCTACGTAATTTCAGCTAAGCTGACATTGGTGAGAAATACAGAACCTGTAATTTATCAGCTCTCCAGGCATTATGAACCCGATCCACTTTGACCCTAATCACATAATAGTTTATCTTCTAGAATAGCCATGGCAAATAATGCAGAATTTATGCCAAAAAGAGTCTTCAGAGGCAGACGTGAGCCCTAAAGTGTTTCACATCAATTCAGAAAGGGGAATGAGCAGAGATCAGCTCAGCTTTACATGCCATGTATTTCTGATCCAGGACTGGGTGCCTAGGAGCATATGTACCGCCTCGTGTAACCACCCCCTGACAAGGCTCTGCTGTTAGTGCATGCAAGAAAAGCAGAACATGGTAAAGGTTAATGCTGCACATGGCAGAACCACAACACTGAGCAGGGGCCCTGTTTGCTGACTGCTTCGAGTGCTGTGCACTCATTTACACATTCAAAAATGTCATTTTCACATGGCAGCATTTCCACCCACTTTTGCCTGAATGTAAATGACTTCAGGAGAAGCCAGGCATTAAGTGTTCTCACAACTGCCCCCAACATCCCACCTCTCAAAAAACGATGCTTCAAAACGCTCCTAGAAAACCCTGTAAGTCTTTCAAAATATATTTGTTTCTGCTTCTGAACTTTCTTGGTCACCAGTGGGGCTAGGCTCTGATTTACCAGGATACTGAGCTACAAGACATGTGAATTGATGACAAGGAGATTCAGCAAAGCCTGATAATGAGAGACTTTGGAAGAGTCAGGCTCTGCTCCCGCTGTCTGTTTGATCTATTCAACTCACCTTAAATTCTGTTGCATTTTGCATGAGTAAAAAGATACCGGAGGTTTGTAGGGTATGAAGAAGCTTCCAGATTTCTTATTAGTTAAATGAATTAGCATCAGAGATTGTGCATATAAATATAGACGCAATCTAAACTGTGGAAATGTCAGTGTCTATCTGTACATACAATTTAAAGTTTATCAAGTGTGTTTAACATTGTATCAGTACTTCTTTCGTGGGTTTTGGGGGCTTTTTGTTGGGTTTTGGAGCTTTTTGTTGACATTGTAATCCTATCTTTGCTTTTGTGTTGCTATAACTAACTTCTCCGTCAACTGACAAAATTAGAACCTCTTGTTATAGCTATCACTTTGGGAATGTTTTTGAGTTTGTTTAGGTTTTCCTTTTTTAATCATAACAGTCTCCCTGCAGACCTGAACTGACATCAATTTACCACTATCTTGACATCTTAAAGTTGTTTCTTATAAAATTTGCATCGGTGTCATTTTGTTTCGAGCTGATATTGTGACAATGTCTCCCTGGATTTATACTGACAATTTATTTTTATTTTGACATAATGTCATCCCTATAGGCCTTCACTAGCATCTATCATAAGTCTGTGGATTTAAATGAAAAGTGGTTTCATTCTGTACACTGCAGTAACTAACTGAGCTTTCTCAGTAGCTCCTTTTCTGACCTCAATATCTAGCTATTGATTGCACTTGGATTTTTATAGAAACGTCAAAAGTTCCTGCCCAGTGCTTTAGGCAGCTCTTCCATATGTACCAAGTAAGGAAAATTAAACAAAACCTTCCCTTGAAAATAAAAAACATAATTGCCAATAAGAAAGGAGTGCATGCACGCTTGGAACAGCAGCATCAAACCACCAACCAAGCAGTGTCAGTGACATCGCCTTGAACTGCTGAGAGCTGCTGATCCTCCTTCTCTTTCACTGCAGTGCTAGGGACATCTTTTTGGGACTGAACATTCAGGCTGTTTCCAGGCTTTTCTTTGGCAAACACAAAATCCTCAATATCTCCATATTTGATATGCTGTTGCTACTTTATTTATATACCAAAAATCAGGCAAGCTCTGGTGGGAGCCAGAGTGGGAGGAGATTTCAAGCAAGTTCCTGTGTGGCAGGTACCTCTTTGAACCTGGTTTATATTTTCTGTTCATTCACTTTTAAATTTGAAGAGGCAGGCAGGACAGAGTGCAGTATCACAAACGCTTCGTGACCCTTCTTGAAGCAGAGCCATTGTGTGGCTAGAATTCCCAAAGGCACGTTTACAAATTATAAAGCAAATTCCTGCCTGCAGTTATTGAATATTCCTAGGATTACCCATAATCCTGACAGAGCGGCGTGTGTGTGTGATTTTGCAAAAGCTATTCTTCATCAGAATACAAGCATGGCTTAATGAGGTATTTGCAGCAGTAACATCATTTATATGCTCGGGTATAAATGGTTCAGCTCTTGTACAACACCATATCTGCTAAATCATAGAACAGGTGCAGAGAAAAGGAGCCTTCAACAGCAAAGTTTCCTCATTTTTAATGAATCAGACCATCAGTGTTAAGTGATGGCGACTCCATTTCACTGACTTGTCTCACCAGCAGTGCCTAGGCAGAAGCTAGACCCCTCAGGGTTTAACCACAATTAAGAATTCAGAACTGAAACTTCCATGCATGTAAGAGACTGTTTATTCTGCCCTACTTATACAAAGAAGAGTGAAATTTGATTGCTTAAAAAGGATAGCCAAGCATCATTTGAAAAGAGATCCAGCTCACGCTCCAAAAGCACACGGGTTTCCCAGAGGTCCTGTGCCAGACCTGTCAGTCTCACGTGGATGTTTAGATACTGCAGCAGTAGATCTCTCATCTTCAGGCAATGAGATCAAGCTCTAAATATGACAAGATCAGGACATTTTAACAACATTCAAGTAAAGAGAGACTGGATAAGATGGTGTGTGAAGCTGGTGAGAAAAGTTTATCTTAAAATTTTGCAAAACAGAAACGATTACTTTAATATAGGCTTAACTGACACTTTGGAATCTAGATTGGAATAATTTTCAAGTTTATCTCTAAAATTCAAAAGGGAAACTGGGGCTTGATACTACATAGGCAGACACTGAGCACAAGAGCTTCACAAAATGTGGGTAAAATATTAGATATCTATATAGGCAGTGTAAATACCTATAGATTATTTAGATAAGGAAAAAAACCTAGTATATAAACGAAACAGTGAAATTTAATCTGAATCATTAACTGTTTATTGGGTTTTCTTTTTTCCAATATTGAAATATGCTGTTGCTGTTGTTAGAGTTAACAGCATATTTTTGTTATCTGTATAAACACTCAATCTGCCTTTGACTTCAGTGGAGTTTCATAGTCTAATTAAATGCTGTCTGTCAGATTGGAATGTCTCTGTCAGTAATTCGTGTCTAAAAGGGTAACACCACAACTGGAAATAGCAGTCTCTGGTGCATTAAGCATGGCAATGAGCACTCCTATTAGTCTTGCATTTTAACTCTTCCAAGCACTTCTTGTCTGATCTTTAAGTTGGTCTCACTGATTAGATGTTTTGAAACTAACTTCTGATTTCTGGTTCCTATGACTGCAATCCCTTTTTTCATATATGTTAATCACCCATGAGTGGTGTTAGCTCCAAACGCAGTTTGAAGACTTCTAATCAGTTGTGCAGGGTGTCTAGAAATGAATGTCCAAGAATGTCTTCCTGAGCTGGAAGATGAGGATGCGGAGTAGAATGAGGCCTCCATAATGAAAGAGGAAATGGTTAGTGACCTGCTATAACACTTAGACATACACAAGTCTAGGGGGTCGGATGGGTTACACCCAAGAGTACTGAAGGAGTTTGCATATGTGCTCACCAAGCCACTTTCCATCATTTATCAGCTGTCCTGGCTAATGGTGAAGGTCTCAATGGACTGGAATTTAGCAAATGTGACATTCCTCTACAAGAATGGCCAGAAGGAGAACCCAGGGAACTACAGACCTACCAGTTTGATCTTGGTGCCAGGGAAGGTCAAAGCAAATAATCTTTAGTGTCATTAAGCACCATATACAGGACAAAGAGGTGATCAGGCCCAGTCAGAATGTGTTCATGAGGGGCAAGTCCTGCTTGGTGAACCTGATTTCTTTCTATGAAAAGGTGACCCACCTAGAACATGAGGGAATAGCTGTGGATATCATCTCCCTGGACTTCAGCAAAGCCTTTGACAAAGTTTCCCACAGCATTCTCCCAGAAAAACGGGCTGCCCATGGCTTCAGTGGGTGTATGCTCTGCTGGGTAAAACACTGGCTGGATGGCTGGGTCCAGGCAGTGGTGGTGAATGGAGTTCAAGCTGGTTGGTGTCCAGTCACAAGCAGTGTTCCCCAGGGCTCTGCTTTGGAGCCAGTCTTGTTTAATATCTCTATCAATGATCTGGATGAGGAGATAGAGTGCACCTCAGTAAGTTTGCAGATGGTGCAAACTTTGGCATAGGAAGCGATCTGCTTGAAGGTAGAAAGGCTCTTGAGGGGGACTTGGACAGGCTGGAGCAATAAGCTGAGGCCAGTTGAAAGAGGTTCAACGATGCCAAGTGCCAGGTCCCATCCTTGGGCCCCAACAACCCCCAGCAATGCTCCTGGCTTGGGGGGGGAGTGGCTGGAAAGCTGCCTGGCAGAAAGGGACCTGGGGGTGTTGATCGACAGGCAGCTGAGCATGAGCCAGCAGTGTGCCCAGGTGGCCAAGAAGGCCAACGGCAGCTTGGCCTGGATCAGAAATAGCATGGCAAGCAGGACAAGGGATTAATTTGGACCACAAGATGTTAATGCCTCCAGTTCTGGTTTTCAGACCTGTGTAGTTGATACAGCTGAGGACTGGTCTTGACATACTTGTCACAGAGGTTTCTTCAGTGCTAGGGTTTATTGTCTTCAAAATATACAGCTGTAGAGATTACACTTAGCCATTAGGGAAATGCTCTAAACTGGGAGTCTCTCTTCTGGGAGACCAGAACTGGGAGGAAGGGTTTGTGTATCCTCTGTAGGGGATAGAGCCCCTTCATAGGAATCCCGTGCTGCCCTGCGACGGGATCCACTTGGAGTTTATGCTGATCCCCACGTCTGGACAAGTCTGACTACAGACTTTCTGGTTCACTAGGCATGAAGGATCAGTCAGCTATGAAACCAGGGGCTCTAATACCACTAGGTGTGGAGAGCTGCCTGATGACAGCATTTTATGATGCTTGGATAAGAACTGAGATGTTGCTATTCTTTCCAGCACAAAAAATCCAGACATACACAAGTACAAGTGTATGTACATTGTATTTCTGATGGTCACATGATAAAAGGAGAAATCACCTGTAAAATCAAGTGACATAAGGTGAGTTTATTTGGATGTGCTGACAGCTCTGTGAAGGATATATTGAAATCTTCCATTTAAATTTCAGTACACAATGTTAAAAAAGGAAAGTACATGAGGACCCTTTGAAGACCTAATGTCCATTGACTACTATTTAAAAGTCAGCCATAAATTTAAACCATTATTTATTACATTTTTAATATGCATTTAGTGTTTGCACATGACTCCATCTTTCATTGATTTGAATATAATCAACACCTATTTTTCAAGGATTTATATTTTATGGCCTGTAAATTTTAACTTTGTGAATTTCCTTTCCAAAAATGTCAACAAAATTCCAGATGATGTATAGGGCAAAGGGGAGTGTGATACTATCACAAAAAATATCACTTCAGCTTTTCCCTTTCCCATTACTTAAAAAAACTGTTTCAATTAAGTGTTAAGAAAATAACATCTTGGACAAGAATAATAAAATCAACAGTAATTAATTGCTTCAATATTTCTCACAGCCATTCCCCCTCCATAGGAAATTAATTTCCATTCATGCTACAGACAAGAGACAGTAGATGGAAGAGGAAAAAAATTAATTTGGATTATGTCATTCTGTAGTTTAATCCAAGCATTAATATCTTCTGTATAGTGGCTGGGAACGATATCTTGATTCAAAAGTCATTCTGTGAACTTTGAGGCTTTGCAGAACTGATATTGTTCTGGGAACGAAGACATTGCAATCTTCCTACCATTTGCATTAGCCAGGCAAAGTGAAGAATCAGATGAGAGCTAGAATTCCTGTCCCTCTCTCTGAAACACACAACTGTCATCATCTCCCAGTCCTGTTTTGTAACGAACAGATAGACTTGCCAAGATATTCACATCTGTGGTTGTCTGTGTTTTGATGGATGAGCCCTAAAAAAAAAAAAAACACCTAACCAACCAACAAAAAAAGTTGTAATATGCCTGAAGGCAAAGAATTGTAAGGCTTTTTCTTTGTGCAGAACTTGCACTGGGTCCTATATTAAAGAAAATTGTGGCCAGAGGAGAACTTCAGAGACATGCCAGGGTTAGGGATAAATTTACCTTCCCACAGACAGAGCTGTCAGGTTCATGCCTTCAGACAGAGACTCACGATTAAATCCCATCTTATTTTGACCACAATCAGTGGGAAAAATTTCTGTGGTTGCAGTAACACAGATGATCTGAAAGTCTTTTTCTCCCCAGAGAGGGAATCAGGAAAGATGATGGGTTTGGGTTCCTACCTGCATCCCATGCAAAGAAGGTTCCTTCTCCCAGTGCTAAATACCACCTTGCTGCCTGTGTCACTGCCCAGCACAGAGCATGCTGCACGCCTGGCTGCCTGATTAACAATCCCTGACGATGTTTACACACTGAGAGTGAGCCATCTGCAGATATGCCAGGCTGGGGGGATGCTCTTTGCTGACCTTAGACTGGGGCAGCCAGTTCCTCCTAGAGGAGAAACTCAGCTTCAGTTTGAGAACCTAAGAATTTGTCTACAAATGTCACATGTCCCTCCACTGTGATCACCTGAAGTTTCATACTGTGAATTTAATGCAAACTGATTAAGGTTTCTTTTCCTGGATCTGAGGAGAGCCTAAACTCCTACCTGAGCTTGATTTCAGTTCCATTTATTATAAATACTAGTGTTGAAAGGATGAATGTAAAGGGACTTGTACTTGCTGGAGAAATTAATATGTCTTCTTCTGACATTCAGATTTAAAAAAAAAAAAACAAACATCTTTATACCCAATGCATCTATTTCTGTGTTCATTTTATGGAACATTATGGGGAACAACTGCATAGTGAAAAGCATTCTCATTTACATTATTGTATGTTATTTGACCTTCCTCAAGAGCACTGGGACACCTCCAAGCACACCACTCAGCTTTGAGTACTGGCACTTGCGAGCCCATTCTTATACCCTGTTAAGATGATTAATATACCTTGGAATATCACCTAATAGCTTGATACACTTTCTATGCAGCCTCTTGTAGGAGGAAAAACAGGATCACGTGAGATGTAATTTACAGGTATGCAATGGAGGAGCTGAGACTGAGAAACTCATTCAGAAGTACTGACGGGATATCCGTAGTGCTTGAGAACCACAAAGCAGAATTTAAAAGCATTTGTGATATAGAGTGATATTGGAAGAGATCCTAAATACATGGAGACAACAGGCTGACAAGGATATTCCCTCTTTAAGGACTGATGGAAGGGACATGAAGAGATTTATCCAGTCAAAATATTGACCTGGAACCTTGCCTTTTGTTAGAAAATGTGAAGTACTGGATGTATATGACATGAAGATGTCCTAAACTGAGTTTATTGGTTGTTCACAAATCTAGTGTCTTGTCAGGCTAAAGATCTTACTTTCCCTGCAGAGCTCAGAAAGGCTGATCACTCTTCTCACAGAAACAATGTCAAAAAAAAAAAAAAAAATAAGGCACACAATCTTCTTTTTCAATCAGTATATGCATGCCTGCCAAGCTTTTTACTTTTCTTGGTTGCTGAGCATCTCTTGAGACCCTGCATTAAGTATTTTGAAGCAAGGAAGCCATCTAGAAAGAACTGGTACACCAAAAATGTTTGGAGCTGTCATTCCTCCTTCTTGAATAAGGGACTTCATTTCTAGTAGAAGGAAAAGATTTAACATCTTTTTAATCTTTTGTTAATCAGGCCCACACTGATTAACAGTGTGAGAGAATGTCTAGAAAGCTGTTAATACAACTTGAGAGTGTTTCTTTGTGCATTTTTATGGGGAGGTTCACAATCTCAGTGGCATTCTTTATTGACATTTATTAATTTTGATGGTTCTAATCCTTTAAATGTATAATGGTAACATTAAAACACCTGTTCTAAGTAATGGCATATTTCTGTGATTCATTTTTTAATATTAGGATGTGACAGATACTGCTTATCTGCACACTTGATGCCCTTGATGTAATTTCAAAGTACATCTTAAAGTGCAACAGCACAGTATAGAATACTTCAACAAGGAATTTCAAGCTCAGATCTCACATGTACTCAAAAAATTTCCCCACTCTTGTAACTACAATTCCTGTCCCCATTATCAAAAGCTTAAGAGACAAATGAACTTTCGCTAAGTGCCCTAAATCTTCACTTAATTGCCTGAACGTGTTAATGATGGGTCATATTCTTTTCACACATGGAACAGAGCATTATTGCTATAACTTTATTGATTGCAGCACTAGCAATATATGATTGTCCCTGAAAATTTGTCACTAATAACAGTATTTCCAACTCTCTCTCCATTGTTCAAAAACTAATATCTTGCAGTAGTGCTCATATTACTGTCAGTTTTATCAAAGAACAACTTCCAATTGAAAAGCTGTGAGATCTTATTAACCTATACTGTATACAGAAGTTAACAGTAACGTGGCATCTGGAAGGCAGAATATGTTACACTCCAACAGTGCCATCAAAAAGAGGTATGAAAATCCCCCAAACAAAATAGTGCAGTCAACGGGCTTATTCAACCAATTTCTAAGTATCATCAGTTTCTTTTATTATTGCCATTATTATTATAGCACATTGGGTATTTTTTCTTCCGTTTGACAGGGAAAAAAAAGCAATAATGACTTTCTTTTTATTGGCTTGAGACTATCTAGGGGTAACACGGAGGATTTTTTATAATGAAAAACTACTAAGAGGCACAGCCACTTTTGGCAAGGTTAAATTATGAAAGCAATTCTAGCAAACAATATTCATGAGTCACAAACATGCTGCCACTGCAAAAAAAAAAAACAAAACAAAAAGGCAGACAAAACACAACCTCCCCTTCCCTGTGTGTAACATACATATTGGTATGGATTTAGGGATTCAACTGGTTATTGCAGGCAGACTTCAGGACCTGCCGAGTTAACTGCTTCTCTGCCATTGTTCACACATGGCCTGGAACTGAGTTTGCTCCCTTGAGATGTTTTGGAAATGGAAAGGGAACATGTTGAAACTGTTGAAACTCTAGTTGAAATTATGGTATCCTCTGCAGGGAGGGAGGAGGGAAGTGAAGGAGCAAACATATTTTGCTCTTAAAGTAGATGCTGATATTAAATTGGTCTAGAAATTACAAAGCTATTAAAAGGACAAAGCTCTGACCTCTGTTACATGTTCCAGTGCTTTTACAGTGGGACTTCTGGATTTTTCAGGCATTACAGAAGGCATCCTCCACCACAGAGAGGCAGCCTCTGTACAAAACACTGATTTGTGTCAATTTAGTAGTGCAAGCTGTCAGTCAGTGAACTTAGTGGAGAGATTTGCACTGTGCAAGAGAAATGGAATTTTCTGTATTTCATTTGACTTTCATATGTTCTGGACAATAAGTAAAAATTACCCTTTTTTTCCTCTCCCTGTTCAGCTGACCACTTGTCCAATATTGAATTACATTATCATTAATGGGCAGACCAGCAGCCAAACTCCTCCCTCTGCTCCCACATCCCTCACCAGAGATCCAAAGTGCCAGACAGCCAGAGGGAGGAACAAGTCACTGCACTCACCCACCACAGAGGACATGAAAAAGGGAGCAGCCAGGTGAGGAGCCACGCCATGGGAGATGGGAGCAGCCAGGCCAGGAGCCCAGTTATAGAGCAGGGACTCAGAGACAGCTTCATGTGCTGGCCCTGCCATCCTGGGAACTCCACTTGCCATGAAGAGCAAGGCAAGCCCTTCAAATAGCCAGAATCCTCACACAACACATGCACTGTATAAACAGACCTCCCAAAAACACTGCAAACAGTCAGCTCTTGTAGAGGTGGCTAGTTGCCCCACCTCCAAGTTAATGTGGAAGGTGGGGGCACCTGGTGGTGGTCTCCTCATCAGTTCCCACCCCAGGCTGGCCAGACCCTGGGTGAAAACCAATCAGGAGGGTCTGTCTTGCCTGGTTGTGGACACCATCCATATGACAACCCTCATTCAGGGCTGGGGGTTTAACCCCAGCACTTCACTTGTCCAACTCGATTTCAGTACCTCAGAATTAATTTTGATGTTTCTCAGTTACAAAAGCAGATCTCTGAGCCACACCAGCTAAAACAAAACAAAAAAAAAAAAAAACAAAAAAAAAAGGCAGGAAGTGACAGCTTTTTTCTCTGTTTTTCTTGAGTGTACGTAGAGAAAACCACAGACAACTATCTTCTGCTTCACAATATCTAAATATGCAGTGTTATATTGAACAAAACAGAAAGAAGTTGCTCATCAAGAAATTCCTCAGCAAGCATGTAATTAGAAATGGATTCCAAATCAAAATGCAGCCAGAAACTGCAGAAATCCACACCTAGAAGTAAACAGCTTACAACTGCTTTAGGATAAATATTCTGCTATGCTACAGGAATTTTTAAAAATGAGAAAAAAGGCTGCAAAATACAGTTCATGGTACCTGCAGTTACACAGGCAGTAGCTAAGATGATCTTAAGACATTCAAAGAATCTGTTTGTGTTTAAAAATATATGTTTGAAGAAGAAGAATTGATCTTTGGTGGTATCAGCCTGTGAAGCTCTGACCTCTGTTTTCAGCAGCAAGCCTTTCTGGCAGACAGCTGAGAGTCCAAAGAAAGTCTTGCTGTGAGATCTGTCAAGTTCACTGGGACCCTAATTCATCTGGTGTAACATTGGGAGTTTAACTACAGCACCTTTACTAGGAGTGCAGTCCCTCTACAGTCCTAGAAGATCTACAGAAAGTTTCAGACTCAGGCCAGGCACCTGACAAAACTCTTTTGCTCCCAAAAGATGTCCCTGTTTGAAAATGCATGCACATAAATAAACTTCAACATTTGCCTGAACTAGGACTAAGGCTTCAGTCAAGAGACTGTGGTTTAGTTCTGGGTAGGAATGAAGACTCTGGTGAGAATTTAAAAGTGCATGGTAGTACTTGCCTTCAACATATCCTCTCAACCTATTTTATTCCCTGAGCATGGCATTCATGGAAAAGATATGGACAGACTGATGGCTGCAAAGAATTAGTTGCTTATGCTGCAACTAAATCTTTTAAATCTATAATGAACTCAAACTTTATCTTCAGCTCATTGAACTGAGTACTATGGAAGGATCCTACGCTTTTGAACAGATCACACACGTCTGCCAAGGCTTTTCAGATAATCTGAAACCATCCATCACTGTGGGTTTTTAAGTGCTGTCCACTGATTTACAGAGCAGCTCTCGACATCTTAAGGAATTTTCAATCTCAAATTTGTGAGTCTTGCCTCTCTCCTTCCTGATTTGTGCAAGAAAATCATGAGCAACTAATGTCACACCAAGCCCATGCCTCAGCCAGAGGGATATAATTTCCCATCTTCCATCAAACATATTGCAATTCCCTGGACACTGAAGAAATTTATCCTAGATTTATTAGCTGTGGTTGAAAAAAGTACAGTGTCAGATCTGCTCCTTGTGAGAATACCCTTGGGGAACTCACAGAAAAGCCAACTTTAAGCCTTTCTAAGTAGTAAAAGTAGAAACAGTAATGCAGACACAGCTTTGTCTGGATGTAGGCAAGGGCATGGAACTGCATAAACCATGTTAATGATACCAGTTAATGAAATTCTTCTGTCAACAAGTAAAAGATTTTATTAGAGGCCTCCCAAATCCTTTTGCAACATCTGCTGTTGTCAGGCATAAAATACTGCTCCTCACCTGAGAAGCATAGCCAGGATCCAGAATAATGTGATAAATGGCTTGACATCTTCCCACTGATTTGAGACAGAAACTGTATTTCCATTTCTATGCTACTCACCTGCAGTACACCACTCATACCAATAACAACTTCTGCTCTAATCATCAGCCAGGTGAAATGGACAACAAGCAATGACATCAGACTCAGAAATACAGAAAGGTCAAACTGTTCTCATTGCTAGCTCCACATGACCTGACCACCGTGAACAAAATGGTCCCCTGTGGTGCAGTCCATCCACAGATTTTACATGATGTTTGTCATATGTCTCTTCTTTCATTCTGTTCTCAGGAAGAAAAGGGAGTAGCAGAATGCTGTCTTTGGGGTTTTCTAGTCTTCTTCCTCTTGCTGGATGTCAGATGTATGAGGGTATATTGAATACCTTCACATCTGGAAAAGGAAGGTTCTGAGACCTGGGATGGGATCTGTCTGGAATAGATTTGATAACCCATTCAAACCATGTTCCAAACAGCTGAATTCAAAGCCAATGGCATCAGGATTTAAAGTCTCAAGTCTCCAACAACAGTGATGGGTCAGCGGAGTGCCCTGGAGACCCTCATTCCTGCCCCCTCATCTTGACTGAGCTCTTCCTGGGGTTGTTCCTATAGATATATAGATTACATTTTCACTAGCTCTTGTGAAAATCATAACAAGGTATGAATCTTTTATATTACTATTATTATTTTTATTTGTATTAATAAAACTATAATCTTTTATAATACTTCACCTCTCTTTTAAGGGTCCTCATGTCTCACCACAGGGACAATAAACCACCATCAGAACAGGACTGGCACTAGGGTTCTGCTTTACTTTGCCCCTTTGAAAGTCTTTTGTGATTCCACATGTAGTTTTTGTTGTTGTTGCTTTCAGATGCTGCAGTTTTTCCTCTCCACCCTTTGCCCTCTCCTCCTTTTAATGGAGCCCTAGTGCCCACCTGCACATACACACAAGGCATTAATTCACTGGGTACTACAACCCTAACACAAGTTTCCCAGGTTTGCCATGGAATCTCCATTATTAAGCAGATACATCCAGAAGATGGTAGACACTTTTAAGTATTAGTTAAGAGTGAAATGAAGTGTTAGTGGGGTTGACATCTGTGAAATGCCTACCAGGTATGTTCAGGAGCTGGGGAAGAAACACAGTTCCAGGTATTTTGCAGAGAGATGAATGCATAGCTATGTGCTGCCCTTGGTAGCTGCTTTGCTTCCCCCTACAAACTAGGAATTTGGGTTATCCATAAGCTCTGGTGGTCAAGTACTAAAGCTTTGACATTTATGCACATTAGCTTTGTATACCTCAGAACTTGTGTGCTCCCTAGGTAAGGTTCCTTCTAGGTTGATTATATAACAATATAATAATATATTTACTTATGTTAAGTAGTCATCATAGAATGGTTTGGGTTGGAAAGGACCTTAAAAATCATCCAGTTCCACCTGCTTTGCCAGTGGAAGGGACACCTTCCACTAGATCAGATTGCTTAAAGCCCCATCCAACCTGGCCTTGAGCACTTCCAGGGAGAGGGCATCCTCAGTTTCTCTGGGCAACCTGTGTCAGTGTCTCACCACTCTCACAGATAATTTCTTCCTAATATCTTATCTAAATCTGCCCTCTTTCATTTCCCTAGTTAGAGAAGGTTAGAGAAAAATATAAAGACAAAATATTTGTTCCAGGAAGAAACAGATATCCTTTTAATAATAAACTAATTTTAGCCAAAAGTTGGTTTGGTTGGTTGGCTGTGGTTTTGGTTTTGTTCTTCTGTTGGTTGTTTGGTTGGGTTTTTTGTTTGTGGGTTGGTTTTTTTTGGTTTTATTTTTCCTTACGATATCAGTAGACATAAAGAAATCCGAAAGGAAGTGAAAAATTATATCCACATGTAGTTTTAGTTGTCTTTCAGGTGTTGATATATCATCTGCCCCTGTCTGTCCAGCACAGTTCTGCCTTATTACTCACATAGCACATGGAATAATAATTTCCTCACTGAGGATTTGTCCGATGCATGGGGCTAAGGCTAAGTTTACATCTTCTCCAATTATAAAAGGGCCATTAAGTTCAGATAATGTGAGATATAAATTTAAGAGGAATTCTAGGGAAATCATAATTAGGTGCAGAGGCATTACATGAGTTTAATGACTGAGATTTAATTTCAGTTTTCAGGATTATGAATTGAGAATCCTTATCTGGCTCATCTTCTTTTTTTTTTTTTTTTTCTTAATTAATTGGAAATTTATTTCCAAGCAATTAAGTCAGAGATTCTTTTCAATCCCTAAGTGTTTGTGAGTTATATACTAATGTTCTCTACCATGCTTTCAAAACTCTGTCCTGCTAATTCCTTTGAGCTCTTTCTGATAACATGATAATGCCTGTGTGTGTTTTAATACAAAAAGAGCAATCTTCAGTTTAGATATTCTGTAGGAAATTAAATTGCTCAGGACTTAGAGCTGTAGCGTTTCATAAATGCTGATAGATTAGAAAGATAGTTCCCCACAAAACCATACGGAAGGAAAAAAAATTAAGAAGTAACATCATTCTGCAAGTGTCTGAAAAAATGGCTTGCTGAGGTGCTCTATTGTGGTGTTTTATGGATTCTGAGTTACATGATTTCAACAAGTAAAATTGTTCCACTTCTCAACACTTGGGCTGTGACTCATTTCATTTGACTCCAGCCATGCACACGTTGTGTGTCTATCCTAAAGCAGTCACCTTCACTCCCAAGTGAAAAGTGACATCTCCAAGTCAGGGAAGCTGATCCCTTTTGATTGAATTAGCTCTTTGCATTTCATATCTTGATAGCAGAGGAATGATTCTGCATGCCAAACCTGCATGCCACCTAGGTGCTGAGGTGTGATATCCAGTGGGTTGGTACATCTAGAAGGAACTCAGCTGTTGCTGTCCCTGTTTGGCACCATGTAAGGAAATCCAGCCTTCTCCTTCCCAAAAACTCTACATCTGGATGCATTTAAAAAGTGAAAGCCAGTGCATTGATTTGTTTTTATTCTCCTGAAGTGCTGCTCTGATCAAATATGACCTCTGCACCATCCTGAGTGGTAACCAAGCATGCAGCATATAAGGTACTTTTCCATTTGTTCTCACTTTCCAAGAAACACCACCAAATATGCCCTGGGAGCCCAAGTCAGCAGCAACTCTTCAGCCAGAAAAATCCAGCCATAACACTGAGCTTCCTGGTTCTGAGGCAGAGGTGCTGTGACTGACTGAACAAAGAAAAGCATACTGCTGTCAGCCTGGCTCTCTTTCTCCCATCACTGTCACTCTGCCACTGTTCAGGGCTAGTCTTGCACTTTTGCAAAGCACAGAGTGTGAGAAGAAAATAACCTCCTTCAAATTCAAGGTGCTGAAGTTCTCACACACTCTCTTTGTTAACCAAACCATTTGAGAAGTTTCTACCTTCTTCATCTTCTTTTGCTTGTTTGCAGTCCCCACTGCACTTCAATACTGTCTCTGTCTCATTTGTACTGTTAAACATTGAGCAGGTCTCCAACTAGAGTGCTGGTGCAGTCTAGCTTAATAACAAAACCACTCCAGAATTTCATGGAATTCTTTAGGTTTCATTTTTTTTTTTAAAAAAAAAAAAAATTTTTAAAAAAAAAAAAAAAAAAAAAATTAATGTTCTGTTTTACTGCACAACACCACCAGCATTTTTTTTCTCAGCACAGGTGAAGAGATAGTGTTGCCTCTTGGTAGAAACAAGCATTGGGAAATCAAAAGTTCTTAAGGTAATTTATAGCCAAATGAACATCATTACAATTATACCCTAGTAAATACTGTTTGCAGAACTGAGCTGGTATCCCCTTGGTATTTGGGATCTATCAGAACTAGAAAAGAGGAAGGTAAGAAAAACGGTGAGATTTTAGATCAATAGCTTCAAATATGGTGCAGGATAAGAAAGGGGAAATTACATTCTGTTTTAAAGTAATTTACTGAGTGATTTAAAGGATTAGAGAAAAGAAATACGCTTCACATCTAAATGACAGGTTCCAATGTGGAAAGAGAAGCTGACCCATAGCAGATGAGTGTTTACACATGTAGCCTCTCTGGCCAAAAATTCAGTGTGAGTAAAAATAAATAACTAAATATTTGAAAAAAAAAAATAAATAAAAAATCGTGAGGCTGTTTCAGAGGGAAAAAAAATAACATTCAATGAAATGTTCATGATAATGTCTCCTCTGGAAGCTCAGACTCAAACTATTTTGGGGTTTCAGCTTCAGATGAGACATAGCTGGTTGGCTGTGACATTGGCCCATGCTTTCTGTGTCCTAGGTCCTTTCTTTTAAGTTGTGATTCCTGGGTGAACCAGGAATGCACCAAAGTGACATTACAGTCAAAATATCATCAAAAGCTCAACATCTGCCATGGAAAAATCTGATTTTAAAAATGTACATTCATTACTCTTTCTTGAGTGAAGGAGCATTTGTGCAGGCAGCTGAAGAGTGTCAACTGAGAAATTAGACATAGGGCAGGTTATTGGGCCTGGATCTCCTTGTAGAGGTGGCTGTTTCAGTGCTCACCTGTTCCCAGAGTGAAGAAGTTAACCTTGACTGCACTGTAAGCAGTACTTGAATAAATAAAAGGATTCAGTGCCATGGAAATGAACTCTCTGCCTGGAAAGCAGCACAGGAAAAATTTGGAATGAAGAGCTATCTGCTGCTGTCTTTTCAAGCAGGGTAGTGGCAAACTGTGGGTCTAACTCATCATGCCTTGCATTTATTACTGAGTTTCCAAGGTGAAGAGAAGAAACTATAAACACGACTGTCGAGTGCTATCAGCCTCCATTTCGATGTGCTCATGTGAGGAACACCTTGCTTGTCATGCTTTATTCCTGCCTTCAGCTCTATAAGATGCATCTTTCTGAGGCTGAGCTCCTTTGTACAAACATGCATTCTTCCCATAATTGCCTTTTAAAAAGAGATCTTTCTCAGTAAAGAGTCAGCTTTCTGAGAATCTGCTCTTTATTGATAACACCTCCTTAGGCTTCCCTGAGTTTCTCTTTTATAGACACAGGCTTTGGTCACTTATCATCAAAGTTATTTTAAAGCACCTTGGACTGAGACCTGACATCTCAGTTGCAAGGTAGAAATGAGACTTCTCACTATCAGTCACTTCTGCCCTCATTTTTTTTTTTTTTTCCTGTCTGTTTTGTTTGAAAACTACAAGTAGATTCCAAGTTTAACTAGATTTTTCTCTTTATGTGCTCCTCTTTTGGGTCTTTGTGGCTTATCCAAATGATTGGTCTTCCCTCTTAATTACAAATAATCTATAATAGTGGTACTCGTACTAGCTAGGAGTTCCAGTGATGGATCACTACATCATTTTGCTTTGTCTTGAAATTCAGGTAGAAATATGCTCACAGGTAGAAATATGAGCCCTGTCCAGCAAGATTTCCAGTTGAGTTATAAGATAAGTAACACCAGATTGATTTGCAATGGAGAACACAAGGCAATAATTACAGTTAAATTCCCAACAGTCTGTTTAAATTGTCTTTAGGACAAATTAAAATAAACGTTTTAAAGACATTGTCTTTAATTTGAGTTGTGTTTTGGGTTTTTTTTTTGTTATATTTAACACCATTTTTTTCTACCACTGGTGAAAGATTATAGACTTCATCAGGCAGATCATCAATGATGTAAATTAGTGTAACTCCACGGATATTGATGAAATTCACCAGCTTACCCTCTGAAGATGTGCACTTTCACTTATTATTAAGATTTTGTGATATTACAGATTGCCAGTCTACGATTTTTATATTTTCCAGTTATCATGTATAATCAGTAAAAAAATACAAAAGAAGTTATCTGAGGAAATATATGAATTATTAACAGAGAGTTTAAGATGTAGTCACATACTTGCAGACTCCTACAGAAACTGCAAGAGTTTGCTATCACTGTTCACCTCCTCATTAGTGTGCCCTCCAAGACTTAGCAGCTAAATACATGTGGTTCCTTTTCTTCTTTAAATTAAAATAGATCCATTCTTCTCTTTGCAGAGGTGCCTTAAACTGGAACAACTGAAGCTGATTTCATAGAGTCATAGATTTCGATGAGTCTGTTTCAGTTTGCACTTGAATTAATTTGGAGAGTTCACATGACTGCTTCCATGTGTTAGCTGAGATGATGTAACAAACATCTGAGGGTCTTCAACTCCAGAAACTATTACAAATTTTCCAGAAGAAAAAAAAATGGTGACTATGCATTTGAAGAAAGGCATAATGGTTATGTTTACACAGTGAATAAAACACGTTGTGTATCCCCTTCACAGAATCACAGAATGGTAGGGGTTGGATGGGACCTCAAGTCATCAAGTCAACACCCCCTGCTAAAGCAGGTTCTCCCAGAGCAGGTAGGTGATTTTTTTGTTTCTTGATTTGTTTATGAAATTCACCTTAGGTTTAGGGTTTTGTTTGTTGTTTTGTTTTTAATAAAGACAATCTTCATCTCATTAAATTATACCAAGGATCTCAGCATTACTTATAGCACTCAGGTTTTGGACAACAGGTATTTTCCTTCAGATATTGGTGATTATATGATGACTTCATTTTAGGTAATCACAGGAAGTATTAAATTACTTTTTAGCTCTATTATTTGCAGTTATGCAGATTCAAAACATGGCATTTCGTAACACAACAGTTTTGGAATTTCCTTTTTTCTTTGATAGACTGAATGAATCCTAGAGCTTGAGTCAGCTGCCTATTCAGAGGTGTCAAGTGCTATTTGCAACACCCACAGATAGCTGAGACATCTCCATGCGGCTGGCAGCTATGACACAGAACCTGTAGGATGGCAGTGCTTGCTTGGAGCAGCAGCTGGAAATTGAGTGGATTGCACATGAAATGGCACTGGCCACCCATCCATCCTGGGCACCTTCATCCCACCCTTACCATGTGAGATTTAGTTTAGGACTCTCAGTTGTAAGTGTCCATAGATAGATATTTATTATATATAGGTATAATCTGTCTACAGATTATATATTTATGTTATCTGCTTTTGGTGTGTCAGATTCCATTGTAATTGGCCAAGATTTCAGTTCAGTTGATTGAATGTCATTTCCAGTGTCACAAGACACCCAGTGCACCTTGCTTTTCCTCCACCTGCCATTCCAGAGGACCATGTAGGTCCTGTAAATTCATAGGCTGGATATTCTTGGGTACCTTTGAGAGGCCCAGGTGCCATCAGATACCTGTCTATAGGCATCCACTCACATGACTTATCTGGTCAGCACAGTCAAAAGAGCCTAGAGAGCAATTCAGCTGATCAGCCAACCTACTTTTGGGTGAGCTAATATGATCTCCCACTCTGCTTTTATTGGGTAGTGGCAATATTCAGTTAGCTATGTAGGCATTTGAGATAGCATAGGGATATAGGGCTGGCAGATGACCTATGAGATATCCAGACTCTAATGGACCAACAGTTAGAGACCAAGCAAGATGCCCCACTTCATCTCAGATGGCAACAGATGCCCATATTTAGGTGATTGGTCAGAGCTCATAGATCACCATAAATTACAGTAAGAACCCAGTGGACATTAAGAGGTAGATGTCTGTATGCAGTTGTCTTAAACTGGGTCCCAACCCCATCCATTATGTTTGCAGACAAGATTAATATTGGAAACAGGTGAAAGGTAAAAGAGAACATGCAAGGTTTTCTGCTCTTGCCCAATGTATTCTCTCTCTAGAGCAATACAGCCATAAGTTTTCTGTTCTATAAGACCATTTGTGGTGGGCTGACCACAACCAGCAGCCAAATACTGACCCTGCCTTTCCCTCACTCCCCTTTCTGAGGGGACGGTGGGAGAAAAATTGAAGGAAGGCAAAAGGACTTTTGGATCAAGATAACGACAGTTTAAAATGAAAAGCAGAAGCTGGTGTGCAACCAAAGCAAAAATAAGAATTAATGGACTACTTCCCATCAGCAGGCAGATATCCAGCCCTCTCCTGAGAAGGAGACTATCAGCATGTGTAACAGCTGCTTGGAAAGACAAATGCCATAACTCTGAGATTCCTGCTTCCTTCTCCTTTCCCTGAGTTTTATTGCTGAATACGATGCCATATGGTATGGAATAACTCTTCAGTCAGTTTGGATCAGCTCTCCTGGATATGTTCCCTCCCAGTTTTTTGCTCACCCCCAACCTACTTTCTTTGAAGTGTGGGGGAAGAGAGAGAAAACTCTGACACTCTGCGAGAACTTTCCAGCAACAGTTAAAACACTGCTGTGTTATCCACCCTGTTTTAACCACAAATGCAAAGCCCAGCACCATACAGGTTGCTATGAAGGAGGTTGACTCTGTAACTTCATCCCAGTCAAACCCAATACACCACTCTTCCAAGTAAGGAGGAAAAGGATATGCAGATTGTCTTCTGGGTGACATCTGTACAATACTACAGTAAGTATAATATTCCACTGCCATTCTTTCCTTTATCATTGCTGTGATTATTCCTGAAGGCCCTTGTTACTTCTAGGGTGCATTATAATAGGCCACTCTGTTTTGTAGAACAGAGTTGGCATCCAGCCAGAGGGAAGAAAAGATGCAAGTTAGGGAGGTGGGAGAGGATGAATGGGCTTTTCAAGAATGAGATGCCAGACCTACATGCTAGCTTGCCTGTCATCTCCAGTGACAAATATCTCACTGATCTACCACCACCAAAGCTGGTGCTGTGTTTAAATTGCATGAACTGGGAGTCAGTAATTTCTATTTATGGAATATATTTGATGTATGTCCTTTCTAGTTTCCATAACCTGACTGGAAAATGATAATGAGCTACAGCACATCAGTGTTATTTTTGTATATCCAAAGCAATCTCCAGGTTTAGTTTAGGCAATCATAGTTTAGTATAACAGAATTTTTCACAAAAGTTTAGACTTCTGTTGTACACCAGTACTGCCAGGAATAGGTTTATTACTGGATAGTCTAAGAGCATTGTGATAGGGCAAATATTCTGTCTTTGTGATAAAACCACAATGAACGTGGGAATTCCTAAACTAAGACTTAACTAGAGACTGTAATGAGATCAAAACCTGGAGCTTTTTCCCACATCAACAACTTCCCTGAAGCTTGTGAGAAAAGCGTCTTTCACTGCAGATTTACAAATCACAGTCATCTTTGTCCACTGCATATTGGCAAACTTGCCACTTGTCAGTTAAATCAGGCAAATTACTTCTTCCTTCAAGATTAAAGGGGCAGTTTAAATTTCCTTGTTAACGCAAAACAAACGACTGAGTTGAGTGTTGCTGATTGACCTAGCATCGTGTGACACATTAGAAACTGGGGAAATTAAAATTGGATTACCCAGCACACTCTCTTGAGTTGAGCTTTTCTGGCACAAGATTCCTGTTAATATTTCACTTCTAATATGTCTTCTATGCCAGGGATGCTAAAAAGAGAAGAAAAAAACAGAAAAAGAAAAAAAAAGAAAAAAAAGGAAAAAGAACAGAGAATTATTTTATATTGGATTTGGGTAACCATCAGTGATCACTATTAAATCACAGCTTAAATAATATGCTGTTCAGCAGCAAAGACACTATGCTGAGGTGTTTAGAAATTTATATACACAGAGTAAAATCTCCTGTCTCTTTCTCAGTCTCCCTGTCTGTCTGGAATACAGATGCATATATTAAAACCATAACATTTAGAGATAAAAATAACAGCAAAAGCAATGATGAACTCTTCAGTAGAGCAAAAATGGTGAAACCAAGATGGCTCAGAGAGACTGGAATTGAATGTCTGTCTGAGAGGATGTTCCCACCAAGCTTAAGGTAGCAGTCGATGTGAACCCAAAGCATGTGAGTGAAGGGACCTGCTATGTTCATAGCTGCTTTCAGGGCAGCCCCCTGAAAGGGAATCTTCATCTTTAAACATCCTGTGATATTGACCATTGACCTGTTCACACTGCAGGAGGGCACTCTGATAAGAAAGAACAGCTAGAATTGCTTCCTTCCCCCATATACTCTTTTATCATTGTTAAACTGCCTGGTTTTAGAGCAAAGCCTTAGCAAGCATAGTTCTAAGTCCTGATTCAGTTTTTCAGTAATTGCCAGCTACAGCACTGCACTGCTGGCACTGGCCGTGACAAGCAAAGAATATGCTCGCTGACTGCACGAGATGGGCAGATGTTGGGTGAGAGTTGGAAAAAATGACTTGCCAGAGTCAAACAAACACAGAGCTCCACGCAGTGCCTTGCCAACTTCCCCTGCAGGATCCTGCTTGCTAAGCTCATTAAAGTTCACAGCAGAATTTGGACTCTAAATTGAATAATCTTAGTAGCACAAAAGTATATTAATTTACTGTGAAAACTCTATTAAATGTAGGAATAGTAACACCAAAGTTTATTAATTGTGACATGAATGCATAGCAACAACAGCAATTTAGTAATTTGGAAAGAAGCAAGCCAAAAAAATCTTGTAATTAAGGTAAACAGAGCCAAGAGGAACATTATAAACTAGTTCTTTTCTGTCTCATGCATTAATCACAAATGATCAAGGAACTCTACATCCATGGGAAACTGGCAGCCACATATCAGTGATATCTGATGTAAATGCAGTATAATAACAGCAGTAATAATACTGCTGCCACTACTCTGGTTAATAATAATATCTAGTCCTTACATCTAAAGTCCAGCCCTCGTGTCAGTGGATGAACCAAGTGTACTTGTGTCAATGAATTTTGGATGGCATGGATTTGCCCTTTTCACTTCAAGATGATGAAAGGGACATAGTTTTACTTATGACACCCAATAGATATTAAGATGAGTAAACAGACGTTGTTGTTTTGCAGGCTCACTCTTTTGTATCCTGGTGTCATCTCCTTCTTTTTGAAGAAAGAAAAAATAAATTGAAAGTGTTTGGCTCATCTCCAACACATATTGACCATGCAGCCATGCAAATACCTGTGCCCAAATGGTTTTCAGCCAACCTGGACAGACTTACAGTGCCCACCTGTACACATCAAATGCCAGTATCAGAGAAAAAAAATGCTCTCAGACACATGTTTATTTGGTAGAGCAGTGTCAATGCACTCCTCGACAGCAAGTTTATCTTACAATGAAGATTCAGATACATAACTTAATATTTTACACCAATTTTTATTCAAGACAGGCATTTGAAGGGGAAAAAATACATTAAATTATTAAGAAAATTACCTAACAATAAGTGAACACTGACATTTACATTAATGACTTTTTTTTTTTTAAGTATCTATTGTAAAAGTTGTGATGGTAATCATTTATCTGTTACTATCTCCTTCTGATTTTGCTTGTGCAAAGGCAGAAATGGAAGCCCTTATTTGTCAAGTGTTAAGGCATTCAGAAGTAATTTACACACCAAAGGTGTCTATTAAGAACAAGTCTATTATATTTCCTGCAATCAAGGTATTCTGATAAGACAGCAGTATGCAGCACTCATGCTAAAGCAACGTAAAGCAAGAGTCAGAGTCAGATAACAGAGTCTAAACAAACTTTGATTAACAGTAAAAACCTAAAAACTGGTAAAATTCTAACTAGCAGATTTTTCAAATGGATAAGGAGAAGAAAGGGAAAGTTAATTTCTTCAGAATGGCAGCAAATAAATGACATTCTGACTAGTTATAAATGAGACTAAATTTTAACAATTAGTCCTAATGTTAATTGCCCAGTATTTATAATCTAGGTAATCTAGTAAGTATAAACACCACTGCTATTTGTAGTTTCACAGCTAAGATTAGGTTTTCCAGCTAAGGGTATGACTGTGAGAATGCGACTGCTTTGTTATGTATAAATAAAGTATATTATGTAATTGGCATAAGGTAAGCCTCATAGATGGTTCCATTCTCCATACAACGATTCCTTTCTCTAAGTGCTCATGCAACATCCAAAAAAGCAAACACAGGTGTATATTCTCTCAGTTGCAGATGGTGGGGGCCCTATTTCAGTGGGACTGAATCAGAAGCACCCAGTAAGAAATCACATGCTATCAAAAAGAGGTTCCTTAAGGAAAAAAAAAAAATAAATCTGATGATTCTGATGACAGCTTAGATTGACAGTGTTCCCCTAGCCATGACAGAACAGGTTTCAAGCAGGTACTCCAAACTTGCATTCAGGCAGAAACGATTGAGGTGTAGTCTGTCCACTATGTCTCTTCTGAAACCACAGTGAATGGAAGTTAGTGAAAGTGAACTAGGTGCATACTCTTCAATCAAAAATGGTTGAAAGATGAAGAACTACAAGCCACTGGCTGCAGACTCACCTGGAGTGATGGTCTCATCCTACCTGCAGTATTGCTCACTTCCACAGAAACATTTCTGTGGGGATTCAGATACTGATGGAAATAAGCACAATAAGGAAGGAATACCTCAAGTAATAAAACTAAAAGATTGGAATTGTTTTTTACTTTGGCAAGGAGATAAGGGAGCTGTAACAAATAGTTTGGGAACAGACAAGAGAGTTGAAACTGGAGAAAAAAACACTACCCAAAAAAGGAAATGTATTCCTAATTGGACTAGAAAATTCCTTGCCATAGAATACTATGGAAGCAAGAGTGTATCAGGGTTCAGAGATCAAAAGGATATTTCTATTGTCATCAGAATAATCAGATTGCTAATTATTATGTCAATTAATATTTTATGTAGCTCGTTAACTATTCTGTAATGGATTATTGTTAACAAACATTTGGCTTTCAAAAAGTCTGACATCTGTTGTTCTCAATGGAAGTGAACAAGATCATTGGTAAACATACATCTTTTCAGTAAAGACTTCAGAATTACCTTTCAAGTTTTCCATGGAAATGAAACTAAACTCCCTATGGGAAAGATGGTGGCCATTATGATGGAGACAGCAGGTGTTTAAAATTGTGCCTGCTGAGCACAGTACAGGATTAAAATTTTACTGGGTTGGAAGAGGTATAACACGTTTTGCTGAACAGAGAGCCAATATCATAAACTGAGACATTTTCCAATTAGCCTGAAGTTAATACAAGCAACACCTCTTTCTTAAACCACATTTGAAGGCTGCACTGAACATTTCTTGATGCTCAAGCCATTTTTTAAATGGAGTAGAAGACATTTTAATTTCTTCGCTCCCTCAGTGTGTTCAAGGAGGGACGACAATATGAAAATACAGGGACAATCACTGGCAACCAAAAATGTAATTAGCTTCCAGAAAGGTTGGTGGTTAATTTTTTCTTTCTTATTCCCTAATGAAAAAGAGCTAATCAAAAAAATAGCTGTGTGACTGTGTTCAAAGTGTTTTGAATTTTGGCTAAGTCAAACACAAGGAAGAAATATGTTTCATAGACAGTGTGTGGGTAATAAGTCCTGAGGGGTTAGCACAGTTACTCACTCAGTAAGTAAGGTCAAATTATGTGTGATGCAGGGACATTTAGCATAAAAACACTATTAATAATTCATGTGGCAAGCTGAGTGGTGGAATGATAAGATGTAGTGATGTGAAAAACAAAACAAAACAAACAACAAAACCCAACCACTAGTCTGAGACAATGGAAGAAAAAGCTCATATAAAACAAAAAGCCAATAGGCTGGAGAAGTGAAAATGCCAATTAAGATGTTTCTAAAAAATGCCTATACAGATTCAGTCTTACAATATGACAGTAATTCTGGTTTCTGTTATTTGCTTGCTGGTTATCTCAAGCCAAAGTGACTCAGTGCAGAACCTCACATCGTATCTCACCAGCCAGCTACATACTGCTTATCTCCTCTGCATCATAGTAAAGAGAAACAAAGCTCTCTGGATAAGTAGATACAGTAGTACTGTCTTGGGAAGAGAATGGACAATGTGCCTCAGGTCTGAAAAAGAAAAATTTTGCTATCCTGGCCTTAAATGTTGGAAGAGTTTTTATTTCTGAAACTTTCTCATAAGCCTGAAGTCTCCTGAGAAATAAAAGTCTTCAAAGAGCTAAGTGAGCTGGCACCTAACTGATGCTGTGCCTGTCTGGGATCCAGAACTGACACCTTTTCTCAGCTTATGATCTCTAAGAAGAAGCACTAGGAATACCTGTAGTGTTCCTGAAGCCAGAGTCCTCATTACCATGCTGTTTCTTCCAGCTCACGCTTTCTGGCACATATATGTGCAGAGCTATAGAATATTGCCTCAAAACAGCATATGTCAGAAGAGCAAAGTGGTGGGAAGGAGGCCACAAACAGCAGCTGGAAGGTGAGAGCTTTCACCGAGGATGACAGGTTTGTGATAAATTTTTTCTGCTCCTCAGGTTTAAATATCAATACTCTTCCTCACTTGATCAATTAGTGCTTTAAGGGCACAGATGAGGGGAAAGCAGAGATGAGCATCCATCCCAAAGAAGCAATATTTCTGGCCCTCTTGTGGCTTCTTTCATGTTTCTCTGAGAATAGCAAGAATGCCCTACAGTGTCCATTCCAGGAGAATCATGCTATGTGACCTCCTGGGTCTCCATCATTTTGTTTGGGGTCTTTCCTAGAATCACAGAAACACAGAATAGAACAGGTTTCTCAGAGCCCAATCCAAACTGACTTTGAATGTTTCTAACAATGGGGCATCTGCCACCTCTCTGGGCAACCTGTGCCACTAGGTTGGTCAGGCAGGAGCTGCCCTTGGTGAAGCCATGCTGGCTGTCTTGAATCACCTCCCTGTCCTCCATATGCCTTACCAGAGCTTCGAGGAGGACCTGTTCCATGATCTTCCCAGGCACAGAGGTGGGGCTGACAGGTCAATAGTTCCTGGGGTCCTTCTCTCTACCCTTTTTACAAGTGGGCTCAATGTTTCCCTTTTTTCCAGTCACCAAGGACTTCACCTGACCACCAGGATTTTCAAATATCTTGGGGAGTGGCTTGTCAACTACATCGCTCAGTTCCCACAGGACTCTGGGATGCACCTTGCCAGGTCCCATGGGCCTCAGACTACTGCCTTCCTCTTTTAGCTGAGCAGAGGCTTTCACAGACCTTTAATTTTGTGGCTGAGGAACCCTGCTAAGAAAAGGGAGTCTTTAGCTTACATTCCTCCTTCACAAAATATTTTAAATCACAGGCTAAATTAGAGTGGAAGGGATATCTGGAGGTCATCTAGTCAACTCCTCTGTCAAAGCAAGACTGGCTTTAAAGGCACCTCCAGCTCTCTGTCAGATCAGCTGAGCTGTGACAGTCTTCAGGGGTGGGCAGGTCACAGTCTCTGTGGGTAACCTGTGAAGAACTTGTGGGTGTGGACACTTTTTCCATGTAACTAACTGGAATCTCTCTTGTGGCAACTGTGATTATTTCCTCTCTCCTTGCTGTGCACCTCTGATAAAAGCCTTGTTCTGTCTTCCTTTAGAGCTACCCTTCAGGTAGCTGAACCCAGCAAATAGGTCTCCCCTTAGCCTCCTCTTCTCCAGGCCTGAACAGGGCATTTATTTGAGAGTTTTTGAACTTCATGAGGTTTCTCATAGTTTTACTCCAGCCTAATGGATCCCTGCTTGGCTACATTTCCTCTTAGCTTATCTCTAATGCCATTTTGGTCTCAAAAATGGGAACTAGATTTTCTCAAGACAAATCTAATCCAGAGTGAGCTATTCTGTTGTATCAAATCATACCCCAATTTGCTGCCATCTGTAAACTTGGCAAGAGTATGCTTATACTGTCCAGATAATTTGAAAATGAGAGTTTACCAACCCCAGAATCACCAAGGAGCACCATTCATAATTGCTTCCAGGTAACCTTTGTGCTGTTGACCACTACTTTCGAGCCTGACAGTCCAGTTAATTTAACATTTACCATATAGTGTACCTATATCCTCATTATGGCTGCAAGAAACTGTGTTAAAAGCTTTCCTGGAGCTAATGTAACTTATTTAACCCCCACGCTTCCCATGTCCACAGAGACTGCCGTTTCATCATGGAAAGCAATCAGACTGGTCAAGGACAATTCACCCTGATTTTTTACCCATGATTTATCCAGACTCTGTGTTCCAAATCATGTACTTGGAAGTGGCTTCTGGGTAAAATACCTTTTCATAAAGAGCCCTGGAAAAGAGGTAGTGAGACAAGCTCTGGGATGTAGCTCTCAGCTGTGTTCTCCAGCTACGAGGAGGAGATTTCACTCTCCTCACCATAGCAGAGATAAGGATTTCATCTAATGCGGAATACCTTCCAAGAAAAGGCAAGCTGTGGGACAGCCTGCAGATTGACTTGTAGTTTTTCAAGGACTTCTGTATGTCACAGTTCAGCACCTACAAGAAAAAAAAAAAAAATTAAAAAAAGCTATAATTTAAGACACATCCTTGCCTTGATCATTGACTTTTATGAATCCTGCTTTTAGACACTGAACTCACTGTACACCAGCTTTGACATTAGGGCTGCAATTCCTCTAACATGCCTGGATATATTATAATGCCTAGATTTCTCATTCCAGTCCTTAACATTAACCTCATTTGTGTACCACACTGGCACTTCAGTAATGCACTGTGTGCTTCAATGGTACTCACATAGCAGACAGAACTGAAGGTGATATAAACATTTTCTTTTAATGATGACAGGAGTAGAGTTTGAGGCTGAAGTCAGGAAGACCTGACATACGTATGCTTAAGTGAATTTACAGCTTTTATTTAGACCCTCAGACTTCCCACACATTGTCAGGGCAGAGAATACAACTCAAAAGCAGCAAACAGAGACAGGAGAGATTTTAAAATAGCAAACAGGAAATTCAAAGGGATTAGAAATCTTAGATCTCATGCATGTCTGAGTCAGCAAGGTGACTCAATACAGAAAGATGAACCTCAGTTATTATGATTTATCTAAGAGAAGATTAGGGGCAAATTTGTTGTCCTGAAGACTTGGCAAACTCCTGGATTTGGTTTTGAAGTTTCCATGTTCTGTTGATGCTAAAGATTTATATCTTCACTGTTGCAGACTAGTTGCTTCTGCAGAGCACAAGACTGTGCATTTTAGAAATCCTTTTGCTTGTGAGCATAGTCAGAACATATAACAGTGATAAGACAATTCTGGAGGTACTCTCCAACAAGGGTGAATGCCTGGACAGTAACCAGAAGATGGTTGTGTCGAGGGAGATCTTTGTTTTCAGTGGTCTGGGCTTATTTGGGTTAAAGCTGAACAAAAAGAAGAAATGTTTTGTCCTTTTCCTCCTCTGCATTTCTGGGAGTGATAAAACTTGAGCTGCGCTGCCAAAATAATCACAGCTTAAAAAGCTGCTTTAAGGGATGGGGATTATCTCAATTATCACAGCTCTTCCAAAGGTATGAGCATAGAGGACATCAATCTGATAAGACAAAAATCCTTGTATTTGTGGTCCCATATCTATAAATTCTATAATGCACCCGGAGGCACCAAATTGAGTCACAGTCATGCTGTGCCTTACTCATGCAACTAAGAGTTCAGGATTACTTCATGTCCTGAAACCATGGAATTGTGATACCCAAGACCAGACAGTAAATTAGCTGCCCCTGTGTTTAGAGGCCAGAATGCAGGCAACATGCAAAGCCATCCTTTTGCATGACAACAGCCATAAAATCGTGTGCACAGTATTCACCAGTTTCCTTTCTGGATTCAGGTACAGACTGCACTGAAGGGACTGTCAACAAGATGCAACTCACAAACAGCTCAAGTGTACCAGAGCATCCTGTGCACCTCTGATGGCAGGCAGCACTGCTCTCTGATGCACAGTGGGAAGATGCACATATTGCTGATACCCAGTCAGCAGAGTAAGTGCACTGTCTCCAAGCTGGAAGATGTCTGCTTAATTGGATTATGTGTGCATGTCTTTCAGACAATGGAAGAACACTTGACTTGCTGTCTTCTCTGTTCAGATACTTAAAATGTCTTCACAATACTCTCCTGTTGCTTCTGACTCCCATGCCTTATAATTAATTCTTGCTCCCAAATAAAATTATATCATGGCCCTTCTATGAATACTCTGAAATTCACATTTGTGGGTAGAGTCACAACATGGTTTGTAGAGCCAGGAAGACCAGAAGTTGCATGTGACCATAGTACTTTTACCTTCTGTGGGCTCCAGGCCAGCAAAGCTTGAAAGGTTTAACAGCCACACTAAGTTCCTGAACAGGCAGAAGTGGGCAGAAGCTGTACAACAGGATCACTCCACTCAGCATGAAAGTTGGATCTTGCTTGGCTATTGCTTTTTCTTCTCTTGTTATTCTTATCCCATTAAATAACTGTAATAGTGGGAAATGACATAATTGGTTGATTTGGTTTCTGGAAACAACACATGTGGCTTCTGACCCAAACAGACTCACAGAGCAAGCAGACAGGGGAAATAGCAGCAAGACAAAGAAACCTGTATTATACTGGAGTCAGGTCAGAGTTGTTAAAAAGGTAAAGGGGAAAGAAACTTCCCCTATGGCCTCAAAATGTGTATGCTTGAATTATTCTGATACCATTTGCAAACCATTTGTGTTCAGGTTCCTCAATTATACAAAATTGTCAAATCAAATATTAGTCTAATTTACTAATCATCACTCCGGCTGTCTCTGGGTAGATGCTGTAATCCTGTCCTCAAGTGTAACTGTTCTAATGATGCTGTGTCTTCTGAGCAACAGGATATTACTTATCCATTATAAAAAGAAAAGACACGAGCTGATTTGGAAAACAAACAGAAGATAAAATGGACTGTAGATTGTAAAGGTGGGAAAAGTGGTGAGGAGGACTGTCTTTTCAAAGATCAAATACAGCTATTTGCAGCCAAAGGAAGAAATAAGTAGGTTTTCCTCTTTTGTGTGGTGGTTCTGAGGAAGCATCCATGCCTGAGTAGGGCATTAAACAAGGGCACTTGCTGCCCTTCCAGGAGACCAGCTGCTGGTAAGATGGATAGTAGGCTGAGGGACAGTGTGGGAGAAACTGATTAAAATATTGACTTTGTTACCCTTGCACTTTCCCAACCAAGTGCTTTCTTTCCCTCTCTTCGTGAGGAAGAGGATGGACAGAGTAGGGAAGAGAAAGAAACGAGGCATATATCATTTAAACTATAATGAGGTGAAGGAAAGGGCACTTGAAAGTCAGGATCTGGCAGACAGGCCAAGCTCCTGAAGCAGCAGAAAGTGTTATTGATAGGGGATATCAATAATAAATGTGAATAGGAGGTAAGAAACTGAGAGGCAGATGCAAGTGAAGGTTTGCACTTAAAGAGGAGGTGTGGAGCACGCTTGGGCTAATGAGGAGTGGCTGCTGCACGAAGGGCAGGAGGTTACTTGCTCTGACTTCTCTTTTGGCTTTGCAAATATAGGGAGGAAGTGGGAAGATTTTGGGTTCTTCCCTTTCTAGAGCTGCTGCTGGGGAAATCTCTCCTGTTCTGTGTGTTGCACTGAAGCTGAGTTATCCACCAGGTGTCAGCTGCTGTAGAGAAAACACAATGGAGTATGAAGTTTGATAAGTGTCCACTCACCAGTCATTGAGTGAAAAAATCTTCAAACAAGTATGGCTGTTTGAAGATGGAGATGTTTGAAGTCTCTGTAAGACTAGGTCCAAAATATATACACCATGTTAGCCAGAATGCAGCATTTGGGCGTTTCCTTCAAGCAGGGCAGCCACAAATTACCTGTCTTGTCCTCTGTTCCATGTTTGTGCTAAGTACATTCTAGTACATCTCAAATTATTGTTCTTGTGAGGGTAAGAGAAGATTATTATTCTTAGGACTGTCCAATTACAAGTCACAATGACTAATGGGAAGTTGTTTCTAGTCAGATAGGAATGGATCCTGCTGCTATTGATGTTTAAAGAGCTGTAGAACTATCTCCTATAGGTATCTTCACACATCTTCATCTCAGGGCAGTTCAGCAAGTACAGCACATATTTTAGGGACATCTTTGGAATCCCTGAGTCTTCCAAAGATACAGAATCTCTCTAGAAACATAATGGGATTTTCTCCAAGGGTTTCAGAAGCTTTAGACCTCATCTCAGGATGGAATGGATAACAAGTAGATTGCTGTTCTTGTCTTGTTTTGGTGTTTCTGAAGAGGAATATGAAAATACAATCACACATTTCCTGATGCCTTCTTCAGAACTTCCCAGAAAGCCAGGGTAAAACCCAGAATACCGATGTATTTTGGGAGAAATTGTTCTAACTCTTGAGTGAGTCCCTTTTATTTACCTAAATCTTATGCCTTTTCTACTTCGTTTCCAAGAACATTAATCCTCCTCTATTCACCTAGTTAATGCTGAAGATGTGAATTCATAAACCTAAACTGAATATAGCCATCGGAGTTTGAGACAGTATTTGATAATTAAGGATGAAGATAAAAAGATAAAGTTCTCCTCAGTACAAGTGCAAGGCACATCAAGAAAGCAAGATCTGAAAATCTAATCAATCTATCTCAGGACTGAAACAATTAAAAATTATAGGAATATGTAAAGAAATGGGCTTCCAGCAGCTGTTGTAAGCAGATATTCTTCAAGCAAACATTTTAAAATCATATACTTTAAACAAGTTTTTAATTCATTATATATTCCTTGAGATTTTTGTCTTTCCTCTTTTCTTTATGTTTAGAGTCAGGTGGGAAAAGTTTGATTTATGCCCTCAGCAAATGGTATCTTTTTCTGTTAACACAGTATTTGCAACCGGATATCCTTCAGGGGAGTTCTTCTAGGGTGTAATTTCCATTAAACTAAGGAGAAATGGAATTATTTCTTTCCTCAAGCCAAACTGAATTTATCTCTTTACTAAAATTTCAGTTGTTCCTCAGTGTTGCCTCTAGGTGTTGAAGTACTCTCTCCTGCTTGCGAGGGCTCATTTTTACCCTTGAGAACTTCAGACAAGTTACCCCAGAGAAGAATTAGGTCATATAGGATTTAAACAATGATTTAGAGCCTCGTCCCTTGAATAACAGGCAGTAAAAACCTGCAATATCATCTAGTCTGGGCACCAGCGAGTGCAGTGTTGTGCCTTTTAGATATAGTTAAGTGCCCATTATGTAGTGTTCTTCCCCCGCGAGCATCTTCCACAGTCCAAGCCCCTGCAGCGCCCAGGAAGGTTTCCTAACATTCACTGTACCACTTGCCTCATTCAATATCATCCCATTACTCTCAGTTATGGCCCCTTGATTCACTTTTTTAAATCCTCACATTTCGGCTGCATAAACCTGCCATACATTTACAGGCAGATTCATGTTGTGTTGTCCAACATACAAAAAGTCCAGCACACACTTTGCAGTTGACAGTGTCCTCACCTCAGGTTGTGAAAAGGAGAATAAGACTTAACAGATTGCATTTGACTACACATGGATGTAATGAACAGAGGGTAGGGTGCAGTGCCTCTGACTCCAGCACAGGGACCTGAAGAAGGTTGTTAAGTTATACCCTAAAAGTGCCCACTTCTCTCTGCTGTCTATAAAGATCTTTTCTGGTTGGCTCATGGAAAAGTCCACACTGCAGATACCTAAACCTAGGTGAGATATATTCCACTTCAGGTCACTGTGACAAACCATCCCACAAAATGGCAGATGCCTCAGGGTGGGTCCTCACCAACACTAAGAAAAGCAGAGCATAAGAAGGTCAACAGTGTCTCACCCCTCCTCATTGTCTGTGCTGAGTAGCTTGGATTGTCACCCCCATCATTGCATCATTGTGTTCTTATCCTACAAGGTGCTGAGGGCTCTAATTCCAGCCTGAAGCACCCACCCATGGGCACTGATGTATCTCCTGGGCTCCCAGTGTTTAAGGGACAATATGAACAACTTGCCTGGTCTACCTTTGGGACAGCCTTCTTTGTGAAGCCCCAAATGCAGGTCTGAGGAGCACTAAGTAGTGCTTTCACATATAGTAACTCTATGTGTGCAGGCATCAGTTTAGGCATTCTTCAATCTTACAGATTAATTTCATATAATAATCAGTATATGAAGGAGGAAAGTTAAGCATCTGTGTCTTGTAATTACAGTAGCTACACAGAACTGTATTCTACTCATTAGCCTTATGGGGAAAATAGACTGGTTTTCCTGACACTGAGTCACCTTTTTTCCCCCCTAGTTGAGCTTTTTTTTTTTTTGTGAATGTTGTCCATATCTTCCAGTGGAAGCATGTTGTGTTGTGGACAGCAGAACCAAATGTTTTAATATTGCTGCAGCATGCTTCCCATCCCTCTCTGACTTTAGTCTATGTAAACATTGCAGCATTTCCACCATAATGCAATTTGAAAAGTAACTTTTTTCTTGCTAAAGTTCAAAAGGAGCAAAGGCCATTCCATGGCAATTACTTTTCCTGTGGTTTAAAAAAAGAAAATTCAGGTCATGTTATTTAAAAATTCTGCTCCCCCACCCCAATATTTCAGTTTTTTGCTTCCTACTAACCATACTTTGCTGAAGTTGCCTCAGATACCATTAAGAACTGTGTGTTGCACTATTCTTCTAACCTGTAGGCAAAATGTACTCCTTCTCAGAGAAGAAAACATGCTTTTCTGTAAAAAAAAAAAAAATTAAATTAGCCAATGGGAAAAAGCTAATACTGAAATGAGAAGGTATTTTCAAGAAAATGTATTTTTTTCTACAATCATGATCAAGAATGTATCATTTTAGAAAGGGAAAGTTATATCTGTCAGCTTCCTGGCTGCCAAGTGTCATATTAATCCTGACTGGAGGTGGGTACTCCTCCACCCTTGATAAACCACTTACTCTCTGTTCAGCCTGGTAAAAAGTCTTCAGACTCTTACTGCATTGTGATGTGGCTTTAGCTGATAAATCAGTCAGAGGATCCTTTTCCTCTCTGCCCTCCCTTCACCACATTAATATTGATTATTTGGAAGTAAGGAGTCCCAAGGAGTGGAAGTGGATATGCCTCATTGCTTTGAACAATTCTTTTCCCTCTATTGGGACGGTACAAGGTAAATTAATAGTGTGCTTGCAGACACTAGATAATGTTAATGTACTTGCTATTGATAGAGTGAAATAACATGAGTAACTTCAGCTTTACTTAAAACAAAACATTAATTTTCCAAGGCTACTAGGATTTATGCGGCGGGTGGGTGTAACACAGACAACCTTTGTATTTAAATATGCAACATTTGTGTTTTTAAACAGGAGGCAGGATTTTATTGCCACATGAAAGACAAAAGGGGATTTTAATTCATTGCTTATGTTCTCAGGCTCTTATCTGCTTTTAATCTAAGTCTCTGCTCAATTTTGTGGGTAAGAAGATGCCTTTTCTACTAGGAAATAATGCATAGCAGCTTTATCCTCTGTGACCCTCTGGCTATATAGAAATACATAGGAAATCTGTAAACACAAAAACTGTGGGTTTAAAAGAGAAGTTTCCATGGAAAAAAAAAAAAATCTGTTGGTAGTAAGGGAGACTCCACTTCCACACCCATACATCTGAATGCTCTGGGTAATTTTTACAGTCATGCTGGATTAAATAGTAGGGATTTTACAACAGAATGGACCTCTGATAGCTGGAAGCAGAGATGGGTTGTGATCCACAAGGCTTTTTTGACCCAGTGACTTGCTGTACAGCTTTGTGCAACCCATCTGAACCTAAAATTGGAGTTTACCCATCTGCAACTACCACATAGTAATAAATTATGGATAGAAGCTGAATTACAGCAAATTTGGCCCTGCTTTTCTCTTTGCACTCTGATCCTAATTTCTGCAAACGTGTTTCTAGTTCATAAATATTCACAGAATAGCTCATGTAAACAAATTTTGTCTACATGTTATTCATGCACTGTTTGCTTTGATTGTGCAAGTTCCTCTGTGTGTTACTCATGGTGGGTGAACAGTTATAAAAGTCACACACTATTACTTCTGGTACCTGACTGGGTGACTGAATTTTCTAGACAGGAATATAACAAGTGACAAACTGTGGATAATGAACAGCAAGTAATAAATAACAAATTATAAAGAATGAATATTTGGAGAAATAATTATTTGTGCTGAAAAATCATGAAACTTTTAGGATTTGCCAGCCTTTTTTCTCCCAGACATACTGGTATTCATTTGAAAGCTCATGAATGATAAATAATCTCATCTCACAAATAATGACAGTTCAAACTTCAATTAAACAAGCTTCACAAAACCCCTGGGAGATAGGCAGTAATGATGGTTTTATATTACTAAAACTGATACGTGAATATTTTCCCAAAGAAGTTTGGCATTTGAGGGGTACTTCAATAATATTGAAAGAAAAGCACTACTGCAAATGAGTGAAAAATACCATTATTATATTTGTCAGATTCCAGCTTGCAAGAAAATTAGATGAAGGACACTCAAGATACCAGCTCTGATGGGCCGATTAAGGAAAACAACATCATTTACTTGTGGCAGGTCAGTCCAGAGCCTCTTCCAGATTCAGTGAAACCTACAGTTACTTGACAGCCTGCCAGCCCACAGAGCCAATGCCAAAAATTCCTTCTCACCACGTGCAAGTTAAATCATAAATGATTAACTATAGGCACAAAGTGCAGGTAACCTGTACCTATGCACCTTGTCAGGAGAGAACAAAATCTGGCTTCTGTTGTAGGCGTTACAGATTTATTAGTAGATCTTACAGAATTCATTATTTGCTATTTGTCCTTGGGTAGCACCAGTCTCCAGGGTCATGTAAGTGGCCACTTTTCTATCTCTGATTGTCCAATCTGCAGCCTTATAGTGCCTATAGCTCAAGTCCTAACCACAGACATTTTTCTCATTCTGCATGGACCTCAGGTGTCTATTGCAATGTTGCATTACCCAGAGGATGCACACCATAGGAGGAACCCCACACAAGTTCCTTCAGAGAGGCAGAACATGATATTTATCTGAGAGCACTTGAGATCAAAGCATATAGTTTATAGGAATTCAGTTTTCATCATGCTTTATGGCTCTAGAGTTTAAAGTGATGAAGGATGGGTGAAGTAGTAAATCAAACCTACTTGCAATCCTTATGTTGGAGCACCATGGCATCATGGCTTGAGCCCACCCAGCTGTCAACGAAGCACCACACAGCTGCTCGCTCACTCCTACCCACACTGGTGAGATGGGGAGGAGAAAATACAACAAACAGCTGGAGAGTCAAGAGAGAGGACAGGGAGGACACACTCACCAGTTATGGCCACAGGCAAAAGACTTCACTTGGGGAAACAAAATCAATATCATTCAAACAACAAAACTATCACGAATTTACCAGTTGAATCAGAATGGAGTAGTGAGAAAACAAATGGATTTTAAAAATACTTTCTCTCACCCTTTCCCTCTATCCAGCCTCAGCTCTGCTCCCTATTCTCTACCTCCTCCCTCCTAGAGGTGCAGGGGATGGAGATCATGGTCAGTCCACCTCATGTTGTTTCTGCCACTCCTTCCTCTTCATGGGGAAGATTCCTCACAGCCTCCTGTGCTCCAGTGTGCTGCCCCTCCCACAGGAGACAGTCCTCCATAAACTTCTCCAAGTGGTGTGGATCTGTTCCATGGGCCATAATCCTCCCAGCAACAAGCCATTCCAGTGTGGGTTCCCCTCAGAGTCATGACCTTCTTCAGGAGCAGCCACCTGCTCCAACTTGTGGTCCTGCATAGCCCACAGATGGGATTCTGCTCTGCCATTGAGCCATAAGGGCTGCAGAGGGTCAGCCTGTCACCTTACCACATGCCAAAGGGGAATGGCTGCTCTGGCACACCTTCTCCCACCCTTCCTCACTGACCTCAGTGTCCTCACGGTTTCTCTCACAAGTTCTTTCCCCCTTAAACGTTATCACAGAGGTAATGATTGGCTTGGCTTTGGCCAGAAGTGGGTCCAGCTTGGAGCTGGGGGAGCTTCTTGAAGGTTCTTACAAGAGGCATGCCAGTAACTCCATCCCCTGCTACCAAAACCCCACCAGACACAACCTCGGATACCAGCCTGCTCTGCTCCTACTGTATGCATTTTCTCCTGAAAGACAGAGGGAAATTCATTACCCACCACATTATCAGTTTCTCAGTTTGTGTATAAAGGTCCTAAAAATCACATACAATGCTCCAACCTGGTTTTGGATATTCTTTTTTTTTTTATTCTCAGTTTGAGTACAGCTTTCTTAAGGCAAGAAAAAGAAGGAAGCATCCAAAGCCTCTCTTCTAAAGGCAGCTTGAGCACACAAATTCAAATATGAACTTCATTTTCATTACTGGAAACTTTTTATTACTGGAGGAGAGAGAATACAAACACTTGCTGGGCAGAAGGCAGTGACAAATATCAAGACTTGCTGGTCTCTTTCTTGCCAGAGTTAATCTGAAATAACCCAGTGTTTATGTTGATTTGAACAGGATCTGGATTAGGTGTGTTTTCTTTACAGCTTTCCATCCCACTAATCAAAGATCTGTTCTCTGTGCTACTGCATTAACAATCTTGCCCCAAACACCAAGGAACAATTTCTGCAGCCTAATATTTGCCCAAAAGACATGGATATAACCTTTGGATTAACAAGATGACATGCTAAACTAGATCAAGAAAATCCTGCTGGCCTCACAGACCTAGCAGCAGCTCACTTTCTCATGCACTGTCAACTCTCACAAGCTGGTTCTCCCTTTTCCTCTAAATGAGCACACTTAACAGCCTTCAAAGCAGCCAGAATTCTTCCTCTCCTCCTTTTTGTACATAATGCTCCCCATTCTCAAAGTAGGGAAAAAAAACACTGGGGTAAATTCCTATTAAGCCAACACAGCCCTTCTTAAAAATCTCAAGGCATCAGTGCTCCTACCCTCTTGAACCTTCATACTCTTAACAGCTTGTGGGTTTCACTTTTCTTTTACAGCTTGAGTTTTTGAAAACATACTTTTTTTTCCACCTGCCCGAAGACATTTTTCTTCCCTCGCACTGCAGGGTGAAGGAGCTGATGCATGTTTGCAACTTTATCAGTATATTGTCACACTTCTTCCCCAGTCCACCACATATTAGGAAAAAAAAGGCTTAGAAATGACAAAAAAGCCTGTGACATGGTACCTGGGAAGAAAACACCCTGTGTTCCCAGGGCAGCACTGGGAGTTAGACCCTACAGAGGTCTATTCCATTTTCTGCCATCGATTTCTGCTCTGACCTTTGTCCAGTTGTTAAATCTCTGATTTTTGAAGGTGCTGAAAGACTGCCACTAGGTAAAATCCATTTTTTTTTTTTTTTAAACTTAGGGCAGTAAGAGCTTTGCAGCTGGAAGTCAGGATTTCATCTACTTGCTTCAGTTGCAGCTGTGGGTGTTCCAAGAATCATGCAGCTGGGGAGGGCAAACTTGGTAAGGGGAAAGATTAAGTCAAAACCAAGTTAGAAGCAGCTTTCGCTCTGTTTAGTTACTTCAAAATATGATTCGACCCTAAATGTTGTCAGACAGATGAGTGACTGATCTGACAAAGTCATGAATTACTTGTCAGAAAAACCTGTGGCATATAGTGAATGATTGTTTATAAGTGAAACATAAGAGCTCAATTCTTGATACAGGTTTTGTTAGTGGTGGAGATTATCTCATGTCACACCCCAAATTAAGGCCACACAAAGTGGCATGCACTACTGTGCCTTTGGCAAACTGTGGGTGACAGCTCACAAATGTGGATATGGTACCATACATTAGGAAATAGATTCTATTTTCAAGTTTGAAATAAAAAAAAAAAAATTAAGTATCCAAGTATTCCACGAGCAGGAAGAGGTCACTGAAATCTAATTAGAAATAGTAATTCAGTTTAACGCTGAATTTCACATTTTCCTGCAGCCAAATACTGTTTATCTACATCTTCTTTCTCTTACATGCATGGAGCAGTGGAATGACCCTCAAAAGAAAACATAAACCAAAGCAGGCTCAAGCCTTGTAAATGGCTGTCTTGCATTTACTGTCAGAACAATGCTTCATTCATCCACATATCAGAATATATATTTTTATACATAGTCTTCTTAGGCATTAAAATGACTACATACACTGAACGCTAAGAATGAGAGAAACTGCATTTCTGGATAAGGGCTCAAAGGAACTGAGCTACAATCAATGAGAGAGGATATAGCAATAATTGACTTAAATACAATGAACAATGCTGGAGAATGGGTATAACAAAAGGACACAGACCAGTCAACACAGTAGCTGGGCTGCTCTCAAACCAGCTAAAATCTGTACTTCCTGCTACGTGCCAAAGGATAAGAACTTTAGAGTATCAGGAAGCAAATCTCAGTCAGCATAAATTCTCATATCTACGATGACTTTAGAGTTGCTAAGATGATTATGCTACTAAAGCATTAGGTCCTACCTGCTTGCCTAGTTTTTCATCTCAGAGAAATCAGGCAGAATCTTCACAAACTACAGAAATGAGAACGCTTCCCACATCCACATTTAAATGCATCTTCTCTTCCTATCCCCAGTTATAAATAGAACTGGTTGGCATTTTTCATTCACATTGCTTGTCAAAAAAAAAATGGCCTTTCAGTTTTTTTTCAGAATATTCTAGCCTTGTTGATGCTTTGATTTGTTTGGTCTTTATTTCACTTTGGTCTCTCCAATAAAAACCAAAACAACCTTTCCTCCACAGAGACTTTTTTTGTTTAATCTCTGCAAAGTGAAAAGCTTTCAGTTTTTCACAAATGTTTAGTTTTTCTCATCCTCACAAGGTGTTGTAGGGCATTTTCCTACTCTTCCTTAACCAGACCATAAACATAATTCTGAAGGGGACTGGACATTTAGATTGCTAACTAGGCCTAGATTAATTTTATCATTAGCAATTGACAATTTAAACTGGCAATATCTAGTGGGGACATTAGCTCAAATATCAAGAGGAAAACAACTACATAATCAGATTCTGGCTCAGGTGAAGTTTTCCTCGATGCCCAAGGGGCAGGCAGTCCCAGCTATAAACCAGCAGAGAAGAGAGATGATAGGTCTGACCCTGAATAGTATTTTAGATTAATAATTTGCAAGACTCTTATTTCTTAAAAAGTTAAGCTGACTTACCTTTTGGCCAGCTTTAATTATAAATCTCAGTTGTGTTCAGAGCAGAATCTGTGGTGTAAACTGTTTACTTCTAAAAAACAGCTTTAGCAGCTCTGACTCCTCTCCTTGAAAGCTTGTTTCCTGTTTTAGTAAGTTTCTGTCCACTTTGGCTTTGAGCTATTCTTCATCATTTCATTGCCAGAAGAACCTTCACATCCTTTCCTTGCTGGTTCAAGTCTATGCCTCTCTTACTAAGTCTATTTCCTGGCCCTTTCTTCTGCTGACCACTTGCACAACTAAGACAAACCAACAGCCAAAGACTTCCCACCACTCTTAAAGCATACACCAGTAATCCAATGTGCCAGACCCCTGGAGGGAGGAATAATAGAATACATTCACTCACAGCACAGGATGTGCAGCAGGGAGTGAGCTGACTCCAGAACCATGCAGTGGGAAGTGGAAACACTGAGGTGGTCAGTCCAATCCCAGAGTAACTGCCAGGAGAGAGACTCATCATTTTGCCCCACCATCCTGGGAACTCCACTTGCCATGAAGAGGCAGGAAGCCATTCCAACAACCAGAATCCCCACACACTACATAAACAAACTTCCAAACCCCCCCAGCAAGCAGAGTCAACTCTTATAGAGGTGGCTTCTTGCACCGTCTCCAAGTTAATGTGGAAGGTGGGGGCACCTGGTGGTGATCTCCTCATCAGTTCCTACCCAAGGCTGGCCAGACCCTGGGTGAAAACCAATCAGGAGGGTTCTGGTTGTGTGTATCATCCATTTGTCAACTCTCATGCAGAGCTGGGGGTTTAACCCCAGCACTTCACCCTTACAATATGGGAAATTTAGCAGGGTGTCACCTGGGAAAGGCTCTCCAGGGCAAACACAACTCCTGTGTGATGGGGAGGTGGGACAACAACATAGGTGAAATTGCACAGAGCGAATCAGAATTCTGTGCACACACCACCAGAAGATGCTGGGGACAGGGGCATTCTTCATTATCCCATCTTTCCTCTCCACCTCCCAAACAAACCTATCCCCAGACTCTGACGTTCCCAGAACAGCGTGGTTTGGAGTACTAGGAAACAATCCCTGCTTGTGCAGTTTTATGGATTTTATAGGTTCAGCCCAGTTCTTTCTCAGGCTTTTTCTTCCTATTAATAGAAAAATGTTTGGGTGAGTTTTGTTTCAACACAGACAGATCAGAGTCTGTATTTTCCTTAATATCATTTCAATATTTCTCTTCCCACGTTCCTATCCCCTCAAGCTCCTTACATTATTCTCCTGTCCTCTCTGCCATTCATGACTCCTCCCTGTTTAACATCATCTGCATGTTTTATTAGGGTGCATTTACCATCAAATTTCTAAATCACATGCAGTGGGAACCAATTACATTCGCTCCACTGCTGTAATGGACAGTTAACCTAAACTCACACCTTTGGCCTTTGTCATTCCTCACCAGTTCTTAGCAAGAGTTCAGAGATGGATTTGACAGCCTCACAGGAACCACTCTGCTTGAGTCTTTCAGAAAACATTGCACTATTTTAATGAAATGTGGCATTCACAGCCTGCATTTTAGTCCCATTGAGAGGAAAGGGTTGGCAAGAGGTACATGTTAAGAAGTGAGACTGTGGCAGGAGGTATCTACAGTTTTTTTTTTTCACACTGGAAGGAGTTACAGGGCATGAAAGCAAAAAGAAACCAAATATCTAACAGGAATATGGAGGCAGAGCTCATTCATGTATGATGACTGCCCCGGAGAGGAGCAGAAGTGCACCAGTGGTTAATGTAGGAGGCCTGCAGCAGGCACACCTCCATAGAGTCTGCTCAAGGAGTGACAGCACATCATGGGCATCAGTGAGAATTCCTCTTAACCAGGGGTAACCCAGCACAGTGTTATTCACCCCATACCCAGGAGCAGAAAAAGTTTACCTTCCTCCAAAACCTCATAGTCTCAAACTAGGCAGCAAGCATCACACCAGGCTATGAAAAACACAAAATGAGGAACTGAGGGGGAAATCAGAATAATTACAATGAGAAAAGGGAGAGAAGAACAAATGAGTTTGTTTGGCATAACATGTCCCTGAAAGGGAAACAATTCCAACAACAGCTTCATTGTACTTATTTCAAAAATAAAGGACAATGTTTGTACTTTGGCTGCACAATACTGAATAGATACTTCACTCTACACCAAGTCATGTCCTAGAGGTCATGAGTGTCTCCTCAGGGGTACTTCTAATACTGCAGGTACAATTTGAAATCATAAATACCTATTTCAGCCAGAGGAAACTGATGTTTATGGGTTGGAGGCTCCTGATGCTTTCCCATGTCATTTAGTGCCATCCTTGGAAAGAGACATCTCCACATTGGTACCCAGCAGTCACAGGTATTCACACATCTCTCCAAGCAGGTGTGGGGTTAAATCCCATTATACATATTATGCAAGGCAAGTGAAAGACCAAGACATATTTGTTTCCCAGCTCCATAATTAGGCTCCCAAATGAGTGAGTGTTGATTGCTTAGCATTTTTTAAAGCCTTAAGGCTGCAATTTTTGCAAAACTAATGAAAGTGGTTTCAGGGGATCTTTACAGCTTGCACAGAATCTGAAACACTGTAGTCTTCAAGAAGCTTTTTCCCTCTAACCAAAAGCAAAGATCTGGAGCCACATAAAGTTAAAATGCAAAAGCAATTCAGAGAAGCTGCACAATCTTTAAATTTGAAGCTAGCAGACAGAGCTTAAAAAAAAAAAAAAAAAAAAGGAGTGGCTGACAATGTAAACTTGAATTTTAATTTCTAGGTATGCAGAATATGACTTTAGTTTATGATTTTCTCATTTTGATTTATTTAGCTAGAAGTTTTTCACGGACATTGATCTGGAAAGGTTTAAATGAATATCTTTTTATTGCAGGACAGATAGAGCAGTGTAAGAGACCTAAGCATTTTCAATGTTGCATTTAGTGACTCATGTGTCCTTATCATTTTGGCCAAGAAGGGGCAAATATTCCTGATACTTAGACTTGTGAACTGTGGTGAACTGCAGAGGCCATGTGTTGCAGATTTTAATTTCTTCTGCCATGTCAAAAATAAAAACCCTGGCATGCTTTGTTCTGGCATTCATTTATTTATTGTTTGACAAGTCCAGAAGTTAAGACCAATATTAACACAGGAACTGCCAGACAGAATCAGTCCAGCAATCCCTCTGTCTCCAGGGAAACCCAATGTTAGAATTGGAAAGTACAAAAAGCCCTACAGCAGGCAGTTATGCAATAAATTGCCTTCTATTTTAATATATGTTATAGTAAGAAAGATATCAGTGATATCTAGCCAAGGGTCTGTATATTCAGCAGAGGTATCTACTACCTTACTTTGTCACCAGTGTTCCTGGAAATTAAGAGAAGGACTGCAAACAAGAATGCCCAGTGCAAGTGCCTCTGACCTTTGGAAATAATTGGATGTGGATCCAAACCTGGCAGCCCTATCGTGTACTAAAGCCTCTTAAAATCATCCTATTGGAAAGAGAAACATGGGAGAAAAGGTCACATTAGGAGGAAGCAGCTGGCATGATTCCACGGGGTTCATTTTATTTAGTGGGACCAGTTTCTGCTTTTCAAATTCCAAATCCATGCCAAAATTTGATGGCACAAACATGCACAGAATTTCACACTTAGTTATGTACTGTATCAGGGTGACATTTCAGAAATGATATGCAAGGAGGTGCACTCACATGACTGTAAATAATAGTGGCCCAATTCCCCAGCGATGGCACTAAACTCTTACTACATCCTCTGCAAACACTGCCACAAGGCACTGTAGATTGGCTCTACAGTGTACACACACACAAACCACCTTGCTTTGGTAGAAAAGCTGAAACATTTATTAGAGGAAAAGATTATAATGGTGCCATTTAAACAGCACTAACTAAACAGGAATTGATGGGGAAGAAATCGGCTTCGTAAGAGGCAAGTTCTTGCTTCATCATACTGACAGCAGAGCTTCCACCATTAAAGAAAAATCCATTTTGTGTTTCTACAGCTGTTTTCTTCTTGGGCTGCTAAAGAAAAGAGATTCCCTTAACCACTGAAGATCACCTGTGTACCCCAAAATATTCCTTCCTGTTTTGAGCTGGTACATGAATCATTGGAAAATGAGGCACAAATCTTCTAGAAGAAATCCATGGTTAGTAGTGTGGACATGGCTCAGAAGACTTTACAGCTGCATTACTGCTGGGGTGGGACACTTGAAGGCAAGAATAGTCCCTGCAATGGGAATCTTACGTGCACAGAGCTAAGGCCTCTTTTGGTCAGCTTGGACTTCTGAACAACTGGAGAGTATCAGACAAACAGAAAACTTTCAAGAGACTTGCCACCATATCCTATTGACTGCATTAATTTCCATCATCAAGGAGATTTATTACACCTTTTTCCAGCAACCCATTTACAGGGAAGTCCTGAGTGCAGTGATGCTATCTATGTATAGGGACTAGTTCTGTTCTCACCATAGCTAGTTATAAATGGTGAGAAGCCTTCCAGCTCAAACTCCCCATTAAGAAATATGAACTGAAGCTTGAGATCTTCAGCTAAACATTTCTGATTTTCCAGACAAGTTGTAAGCAAAAGAATTTAAACCAAAGTAATCATCTCGGAACATCCAAAACTCCTTGGTTTTGTCTTCATGACCTGGTATTACACAAACCAATGGATCCAAATGCTTAGAAATCCTTCAGTGTAGTTCTCCACAAAACCTAAGGTGGTCCACCAGAACTCAAAGAACCACTCAAAGAACTGCTTCAGAACCATAACTGCCCCATCACTGCAGATAGAGAAAAAACACCTCAAGAAGAAATCTACAAATGTCATTTTTCAGCAGTGGTGCTTACGTCAACTTCCTCTCCAGAATTTAACCCAGCGTTTCTTAACAAATAAAGACAGACTTGCCAGAATTTTGTCTGCCACACACCCTTCTGAACACCATGAATTCTCCCCACAGCAGCTTCCTGATAAGAGGAGACATCTATTCTTTGTTTTCTTCAGTTAAAAAAGAACATTCTCCTTTTGCACTCGACCATGGAGGTTCATCAGTGTGCACTCTCAAGGACATTTCTCAGGATCAGTCTATACTCTCCAGGTTTGTTTAGTTATGCGGTGGGGTATTTTTTCCTTTTCCTCAAATTGTTTGGAGACAGATCAGTCTCAGGAAATGCTGATGTATCTGAAGACACTTTACAAACAAAAACGAAAAATTCATCAGTTGCATTACTTGCTCCTAACCATTCACTCAGCTCAACTACTGACAACCTGGAGTTCATCCAACAGGTCCACGCTCCATATTGTGTTCAGGAGCAATCATTCTCTGCAGAAATGTTTTTGCATGTTAATGACTCATTTGCCTTCAGTAACCAGCTACACGTGTCTATAGAAATCACACCAAGTTTAAGGTTCAGTTGCCTAACAGCTTTAATGCAACATACATCATATTTTCAGATGCAGCAATCTGTCTCATCTTAATTCTGAGACTGCTAAGAACATCCTTACTAAGTCTGTAAATCACAGTGCAGGTACAATCATCTGTCACAAAGTCTAGGCTGGGGCTACAGAAGCTTCTCCTTCACAGCAGTGTCAAAACACCTCAGAAGCAATTTCCAGGTAGAACTGAGAGAAATCCACCATTCTTTTAATTCATAACGTGTGGGTTTAATTGTGAGAAGATAGTTTTTCAAATTTTCTGGATGAGTGAAAAAAAAAAAAAAGCGCTGTTTTGGTTTTTGATATGGGAAAAAAAATATCTGGCAAGGCCCACTGACAACCAATTCATCAGAGATTCTTAAAGGAATGCTTTAGTGAAATGAAGCTGATGTGCATCTTTGGGAACAGTCTCCAGAGGGGGAGAGGAAAGGTTGGGAGAAACCCTGGGAAGATGAAGACTCTCTTCAACAACTCTCAGCTAGTGTATGGTCCTTCAGGACAACATTCTGATGCTGAACAGCAGCCCCTTATCTCTCAGGGCAGCGAGCAGCCAGGGCAAACTCATCTCAGGCTTCTCCATGTTAGGTGTATGCTGCTGTATAGGACAATTTTGCTCACATTTTACTCCCTGCACAATTTTCTTGAGAGACGTTTTAGTAAAAGATATTTCTGAGGAACCCAGAATATAATTACGTTTTGGCAAAAACTTTGTTCCCTGCAAAATAGACTTCAAGATGTGCTGAAATTAAACTCAAATGCAAACCACTCTCTGACACATTTAGTCCAATGATTTGAACCCAGTTCTCCATCTCTGGTCAGTTGGCTTTAGGCTAACCAGAGACAGAATCTCTCTTTGGTCCTCTCAGTGGAGCAATTTCATTTCCCATGCTCTGCAGAAAGAGTGTCCCATCCTACAGTGTAGAAATCAATTATATGCACCAGCAAAGAACTGTGAACAAGGCTCAGCTCACCTAATTGCAATCATCCAATTGAGTCTTCTAGACTTCTGTAGCAGAAAATTCACCCTATAAGGGAAGTGTAAGCAGAAATAAAGGGGTTTGTCTGTCTCCTTGGGCAGATAATAGCTTCACAGATGGCTCCGTCCAGGTGAAATACACACCATAAAACACAGGAAACAAAAAGCCTAGCCTTGTTCCCAAAGATAATAATTAATATAAGGAAGGGATTGAAATGCTCAGCCTCTTTCAGTTGTGAGCAAGGAATTACTTTCCCTTTGGATTGCTCTTTGCCCTTGCTGATTTCTGTGATGGAAGTACCCGGGCAGATATGTGGACATAATTTTCCCAAACCTCGGTGGCATTCTCCTTTCCCTAGACAATACATCCTACAGGTAAAAAAAGCTTATACTCTTTCTTTCTTTACAGAAGGAATATTTAATAAGCAAAAGCACATCATAATATAGATATAATATATTGATCATATCTATAGAGCCTAGAGTGGCTCATTTACAGCTATATTATGAAATGTCTTTCAAGCTGCTGGTTTATTCCCCAAAAGAGAATGAAATGTATAATTAAGGTTGATTTTTCACACAACCTCTCTGGAATATTTTTATGTGCAAAATAATAGGTTACTTTCCAAAAAGGAAAAAAAACCAAAGTGAAGCAGCAATGAAAATGGAGATTCATGTGTCCTGTAAGTCTGTTTCTAGGTCACTAGAAGAGGACAGGACACTACAAAGACAAAGGAAACATTTGCAGATTTCTTCAGGAATTCCCAGATGTGCCCTCCCAGCACAGAATACCTCATTATATTCTCGCAGCATTATGTGCATGTGTGGTATCAAGGTATCCATACCAGTGCTGGGAGCTACTGAACAGTTTCTCACACCGTGTTGTTCATTCCCCAAGACAGCAGCCCTGGTCTCATTCTCTGCTAATGTCCTGAATAGTCTGCTAAACACCTGCTAGCACACACGATTAAATCGTACTGCGTTGGCATTAAATCTGCAGTGCCAGGAGGGGCATTGCAGATGTTGCTTTTAAACTAATCAGAAAAGAGAAATATGACACATACAACAGAACCAATATCTCCAGTGGACTCTCAAGCCCTGACACAGGCACCTGCTAAAATTTTTTCAGCATGCTGTTTGCACTAACACCTAGAAGCTACATCCAGAATATATTCGGAGAAGGGCAACAAGGCTGGTGAAGGGTCTGGGGAACTTGTCTTATGAGGAGTGACTGAGGGAACTGGGGTGGTTTAGTCTGGAAAGAAAAGGCTGAGGCTTAAAAAAAAAAAAAAAGCCCATATAGATGTGGCACCTGAGGATATGGTTTAATGGTCATGGTAGTGTTGGGTGATGAATGGACTTGATGATCTTAGAGGTCTTCTCCAACCTTAATGATTCTATGATTCTATATCCAAAGGTAATAGGTACTCCTCACTTCGAAACATTATTAATGATTTTCCAGATTCTTTCATGTTTATGATAGATTTTTTATTTATTTAATTTTGTTTTCAAGCTTTAGTTATCCCTTTATCAGCAATGCCTTGATGAGCCTTACAGGCAATTTACTATTTTGAATAAATAGCCTTAGTAAAATTTTCTTCCATCCAGAGTCTTCTGATGATATGATGCCCAGGGCATGATTAACTCTGCAGGCAACTGCGCTGACTCTCCTTATCACAGCTTATACAATGGAATATAGGAAGGGGAAAATATTCTAGTATTATATATCTGAACAGAATTTTGAGGGCAGCTGCTCAACAGCTGGCCTGGCCCACAGCAGAGTGGTAGATCTCAGTGCACAGAGATTTTCCTGAGGCAGCAGAGGGAACACCAGGAGCCAGCAGGTCTCTCTGGAGAAGATGATGAGACCTAGATGTTGCCAGAGCAATGATGACCACCCTCACACCTATAAAAGGCATCCTATGGAGCACTGTGGACCAGAGTGTGAGCGCAAGCCAAGCTCTTCTCTCCCTGAGACAGAAACAAGAGGACCCACCACAAAATAAACAGGTTCAAGGAAACCCTGTATCCTCCCCTGAAGTGCAGGGGTTTAAAGCCCCAGCCCTGAAGGAGGGTTGGCATATGGATGGTGTCCACAATCAGGCAAGAAAGACCCTCCTGACTGGTTTTCACCCAGGGTCTGGCCAGCCTTGGGTGGGAACTGATGGGGAGATCACCACCAGGTGCCCCCACCTTCCACATTAACTTGGAGGTGGGGCAAGAAGCCACCTCTATAAGAGCTGACTGTGCTGGCAGTAGTGTTTGGATACTTGCCTACACAGTGGGTGTGGATTCTGGTTGTCAGAAAGGGTCCCTGACTCTTCATGGCAAGCAGAGTTCCCAGGATGATGGGGAGAAAAATGAGTCCCTACTCCATAACTGGACTCACGGCCTGGCTAATTCAGTCTTCCACAGCTTGGATCTTTTGCCAGCTCACTCCCATCTTCACATTCTATGCAGTGACTGTATTAAATTATTCCTCTCTCTCTGGTCGTCTGGCACCTTGGATTGTTGGTGTATGATTTAAGAGCAGAGGGAGGAGTTTGGCTGCTGGTCTGCCTGTTAATGATAATATCTTTCTGTATCAGGCAAGTGCCTAGCAGAAGATACCCCCACCAGGCTGAAGGCAGCAGCATAAATAAAAGCGGTGAGCAGAGGCAAATCCACACTTGAGGTGGAAGGTGAACTCCCTCCTTGCCCCCTCAGGTTCCTCTGTACAACAGGTACAAGGCATTGGCTGTGAAAGGAATCACAGAATCACTATGGTTCTAAAGGACCTCTAGGATCACCAAGTCCAACCTTTCTCCCAACATTTCCCTAACCACTAGACCATAGCCTCAAGTGCTACATCTACTTGTTTTTTGAGCCCCTCCAGGCATAGTGACTCCACCACCTCCTGTGTAGCCCGTTCCAGTGCCTAATGACTCTCTCAGGGAAGAAAGTCTTCCTAATATCCAATCAAAACCTGTCCTGGCACAACTTGAAGCCATTTCCTCTTGCCCTATTATCAGTCATTTGGGAGGAGGGACCAACACCAGCCTCACTACAACCTCATTTTATATAACTGTAGAGAGCAATGAGGTCTCCTCTTCTCCAGACTAAACAACCCCAGCTCCCTCAGCTGCTCTTCATAAGTCATGTTTTCCAGCCTTCTCACCAGCCTTGTTGCCCTTCTCAACAGGACAGTCAATGGAGGATGTGTATGACCCTAAGGTGCCTCCAAGGTCAGAAAGCCCTACCACCTGTATCTTGACCCCCTTCACAAGGAAGCAAAGATGGGTTATGGTTGTAAGTAACTCCCTTCTGAGGGGAACAAAAAGTCCAATGTGCTGGATAGACCCTCCTTGTAGGGAAGTCTGCTGCCTCCTTGGGGCCTGGGTTAAGGACATCCCTAGAAAACTTCCCAGCTTGTTACAGCCCCTGAACTATTTCCTATTACTAATCTCACATGTGGATGGGAGATGAAGCCACAACCTGCAGTCCAAGACCAATCAAAAGAGACATCAGGACCTTGTGACAGTTGATGAGAGAATCTGAGGCAGAGGCTTTTTTGTCTCTCCTTAGAGTTGTGGGCAGTGACATTGGAAGAAACAGATGGACCTAATCTATTGATAAATGGCTCGATGGCTGGTGTCACTCTCACAGTTTTGGGGTATTCAACAGTGGGATGGCCTACATGGTGTCAGGCTTGTTGGTGTCATATGGGATTCATCTTTCTCAAAGAGAGAGATTGATCACTGGAACCATCCTGCCTTCCCTGAGACAGGCTCAACAATCAAAACAAGATGCTTTAACACAGAAGTTTTCCTATCACCTCTCCACCTGTCTGAACATAGTGATGAGGAGAGGGGGAAACAGCGACAAGTTCCTATCTGGCACAGCAGTCACATTTCCCCAACAACCCCACCTTCCCAGGTGTCCTCACATAACAGTATGAGGCCTTGCAAGGGGAACCTATTAATAACAATAATGAGGACAATGATTAATATAGTATAGAAGTGTTGATGAAACTAAGTCAGCCTACGCCCTACATCAAAACTGCAACAAAGAAGAAAAGATGGGTCGCTGTCATGGGTAACTCCCTTCTGATGGGAACAGAAGACCCAATATGCAGACCAGAACCACTTCTTAGGGAAAACTGCTGTCTCCCTGGGACCTGGGTTAAAGATGTGGTGAGAAAACTTCCTTCTCTGGTAGTGCTCTCAGATTATTAGCCACTATTGACTTTTCAGTTAGGCAATGATGAACTCTCAACAAGAAATCTGAGGGCAATCAAGAGAGACTTCAGGGCCTAGGGACAACTGATCAAGGAATGAGGAGCACAAGTGGTGTCCTCCTCTATCCCTCCAGCTGCAAGGAATAATGAGGGAAGAAACAAGGAGACCCATCAGATCAATACCTGGCTCTGAGTCTGGTGTCACTGGCAGGACTGGGATTTTTGATCATGGGTAGGTTTACAGAACACAAAGATTGCTGGTAAAAGATGGGGTACACCTGTCTCCAGGAAGGAAAAGCATTTTTGCAGAGGCGTTGGAAGGGCACATTACAAGAGGATTAAACTAGATTTGAAGGGGAAAAGGGACAAAACCAGACTTTCAAGAGATAAGCTTGGGGATGGCATATCAATGTTTGATGGACAGTGAGCTAACAAGGTCCTTTGGTCTGCCATCCCAGTAGGGGCAGAGAACGGAGTGTTTGTCATAGCAAAGACAGAAGGGTCATTGATGGGCTAGAAAGCATGGAACTCCCTGTGAATTGTCAGGTAGAAATTAGACCTTCACCCTCCAAAAAGATGAGGGGTTCATCAGCCCAGCTGAAGTGCACCTGCACAATGCACGCAGCATGGGCAAAAAACAGGAGGAGGTGGAAGCCAGTGTACAGCAAGAAAGTTGTACATCACAGAAACATGGTGGGATGATATGCACAACTGGAGAGCTACAATGGATGGCTATGAACTCTTCCCCTTTTATGTTAGGGGACACTTTGATTGTCTTGAGCATAATGATGGTGATGATAGGGTTGAGTGTCTACGGCTAAGAACCAGAGGGAAGACCAACAAGGCAGATATCATGGTGGGAGTCTGTAACAGACTGCCCAACAAGGATTAAGAAGCAGACAAAATGTTCTATAGGCAGCTGGGAGAAGTCTCACTATCACTTTTCTTGTGGTGAAAGTCAATTTACCAGATCTCTGCTGGATATCATAGATTCATAGAACTGCTTAGGTTGGAAAAGACCTTCAAGACTGAGTCCAACCATTAACCTAACACTAACAAGGCCACTGCTAAACCATGTCCCTAAGCACCATATCTATACAACTTTTAAACATATCCAGGGATGGTGACTCCACCATTTCTCTGGGTAGCTTGTTCAGTCCTTGAAAACCCTTTCAGTGACAAAGTTTTTCCTAATATCCAACCTAAACTTTCCCTGATGCAACTTTAGGCCATTTCCTCATCCTATCAATTGTTAAATGGGAGAACAGACTGACCCCAACCTCAGTACAACCTGCTTTCAGGTTGTTGTAGAGAGTGATAAGGTCTCCCCTGAACCTCCTTTTACTGCAGACTCAATAACCTCAGTTTTTTCAGCTGCTCCTTGTAAGACTTGTGCTCTAGATCCTTCACCAGCTTCATTGTCCTTCTCTCCACCCTCTCCAGCGCCTCAGCGTCCTTCTTTTAGTGAAGGGATCAAAACAGAATGGAATATTTGAGGTGTAGTTTCACCAGTGCTGAGTACGGAAGGAGGATCACTGTCCTACTCCTGCTGGCTATACTAATTCTGATCCAGGCCAGGATGCCATTGGCCTTCTTGGCCACCTGGGCACACTGCTGGCTTATATTCAGGTAGCTGTCAACTAACACCCCCACTTCCTTCTCTGCCAAGCAGCTTTCCAGCTACTCATCCCCAAGCCTGTAGCATCACATTCGATTGTTGTGACACAACTAGATCCCATGTTAGTCTTAAGGTTTTTATAATCCCTCATCTCAATGCTGTGTAATTTTTTGGCTTTGCCCTTCTGGAATAAAATTTGAGCTCTGCTGAAGTCAGATCCACCTCTCCCTCAGTTTATCTGAGACATGGTGTCACTGCAACATAACAGTGCAGCAAGAGACAAGCTGAAGTTGCTTGAACTCTGATACCAGTTGCCTCTCCTTTGCTCCCCTCCATGAACAATATCATCTCACTCAGGTAAGGCTTTCACTCCTAGGTGCTATGAACAGACCAGAGAGGAGACAGATGAGTCACCTAGATCTATTTACTTTGCTGTATTCAAGCTGAATCATTTTAATCCTTTCCATAATATTTTGGATGCTTCCTTAAGACAAGAAGACTTCTCTCACACCACTGGGAAAGTATTGTGACACTCCTGAGTGTACTGGATCAGGAAAAGCCATAACTTCTGTCCTGCTAGCAACATAAATGGATTAAGCATTAGTAGGAACACCATAATTTTATGAGGATTCTCAAGTACAATTACTCAAACATGGACTTTACTAGTTCAGGTGCTCAAAAGGCGGTGTCAAAGTTACTTCAGAAATGACAAAAACCCTTAAAAGGTGTGAAGTAGGATCTATTTAACAAAATGTGACTGTATAGAGAGTTAGACTTTTACTTCCAAGCAAGTCACTCTGGGATGCCTTTGCAGTCAGCAGTGAGCTAGTCAGTAGAGTTGATGTAGTCTGTGGCATGATTCATCTCACCCTAAAGGAGAGAGCTGCATTTGGCCAGATGAATCATGCACTAATCTCCATAGACCATATTGATCAGGTCACCACTGAGTATAATAAAAATCTAGGCAAGTGGTAGACACCTAATAGGTCAGATGAATCACCTAACTAGCAGGCTTCCAGCCTAACCTTCCTGGGTCCATTATCTGAGAACCTCCTAATGCTCCACTAGGAACATCAAGGGCTCTGGGTTCATCAGAAGACATGAAGGCGCATTCATTGATCCACCAGAAATAGGAGGTAAAAGAGATAATGGGGTTATATCTTTGACTAGGTGCAGGAAATGTGGAGGATTGTGGAGGCACTTAGCTGATCTTTCTGTGGGTTTTATGGCTGGATACAAAGCAGCCTGATGGCAGATGCCTACAGTAATGAAAGGAAAGGTCCTGTACACTGAACTTAGCTAATTGTCACACAGATGAGTGACTTACTCTTCATCTGCTGCAAAAAGCACCAGCTTTGTTTTGTAGACTGTCCTTCAAAGAGACTCCATGGTCAGGATGTGCAATGGCAAGAGATTAATGCTATGATTAAGGTTAGCATCACAGCACCGACTCTGCTGAGATCATGCATTTCCAAATGAAGATATTGAAAAGGAACTTCAGAGCAAAATGAAAAAAATTAAATATTTGATTCTGCAAATGTCCAAAGGTCATAATTTTCCTCCTGGGTTTTCTTCCGAAAGAGAATTCTTGAAAAGGAATCTGAAAAACCTAATCTGTAAAGCATTTCAAATCACAGTGTGTTCTGACAGAAAAAGTTTTTGTCAAGCTTTCTCTGATCTCCTTTGGTGTTTGCATACTTACATATCCCTCTTCTTAACGTGTAAGTTTCTTAAATTATTACAAGTTAAAATGGATGTTATTGTTAAGGACAACTTCCAGGCCTCTCTCGGTAGGCTGGTAGTTTGCCAAGTCAGCTTTATTCTGGCCTATTTATGTAGCATTTTCATTCTGATTTATTATTATCTGTGTCATTTAAGCAGGACTTGTTCCAAGCAAGTCTACGAGCCTGGACTTACTGCACTTAGAGGGAGCAGGTGGGGAAAGGGAACTGTGAAATCTGTCACCAGCCAAGTTAATTCAAGCGGGAGATCTGCAGTTTCTTATTACTTCACACATAAAGGAAATCCAGTCTCTAAGACTGATGGTTACAAATACTTCTATGGATATCAGACATCTAAGAAAAGACCTCACTAGGAGATAGAAGTGCTGGAACAACAGATAAGCCCTGCAAAGGATGAAATACCTAATACTGAAGAAGAGATGAAAGGGACAGAGAGGCTTTCAGCTCAACTGGGTGTTTTTTAGCTTAGAAACAGTACTTCAGGAAAATAAAGAAGAAAAGAAAAAAAGTTATTACTTTGCACTAGAAACATTATTTTAAGTACCACCTAGTGAAAATGCCCTCTGAAGTATAATTCCAAAGGATCTGATTGATGCCGGGAATAATATAAGCATAATAGTTAATTTTCCCAGTTCTTCCTTACCTTATAGTAGACTCATATGATCAAGAGTGAGAGACAAATATTAAAATCTGAGCCCATGCACAGAAGGAATAACATTTGTCTGCAGTCTGTCCAACCCAGTAAGTACGACATGTTTGAGGTTCCATTATACTGATGGTTTTCCTACATTACAATCCCTGGCACAGCTGCCCCAATACAAACCACACAGCCAGGCACTGCTCCTGCTTGTACAAAATTTGCAGCTGCTCCCATTGCAGGAGAGCTCACTCCACCTCAGCTGCAGTGGCTCAAGCCATTGCTGCTTTACTAGCACTTTGTAGTGGTGCAGTTTAATGAGGTGATGGTGGCCAGTTGCTAATATCAGGGCAAAGCTCTAACATGAGCAGTGCCTTCCTTTTGAAACAATGCAAAAGAGTAATTTAAAAACAGAGGAAATCAAGCTGCATTGATGAAAGAACAGTCAGTAGGTCGCCAGTATGTTCTCTGTAGTCATCAGTCTGCACTTTGTTTGTGCATGTGAATCTCCTGCTTCCAGAATCAGGGTTCATCTCATCACTTAACTCCTTCCAGCCTTAGATCTCTGTGCTTTAACTCAGATGTTTGTTGGGTATCAGCAGCCAAGCCTGGCACTGAATATTCAGATTATATTTTGCTTAGAGTAAATATCTTGGAATCAGGATACGTAAACTAGATTTACACTAACAAATCAAATGTGCTTAGGACCATTCTCTGGCACTGAGGCAACTGGGCATCGAAAGGGCTGCTCTGAAGTGTCCAAACTGCTCCTTTCTCACCCTCTAGGAAAGTGTAGCTGCATGGAAACTGCTTATTGGGAATGGTCGCTTGCCTGTGCTAATTACTGAGCTGTGATGAGGAACAGTTTGGGACAGTGCTGGTTGACTAAAAGGATACCAGGAGCAATTCCAACAATTTAACAAGGTAGGCAATTGAGTTTTGGTGCCAAGGGACATCTCCTGTCTCCTTTTTATTTACTGTAGTCTGGTCCCGAGGACTGGAAGCTCAATCATGGTAGGAATGCATGACGGCATCTTCCAGAGGCTGTCTTCTGGTTTGGTTTCACCTGAAATGAATTTGGTTTTCACACTTAAGGACTGCTGTAGGATTCAAAAAAACAGGGTCATAAATGAGGCTGATTGGAAGAATTGCCTCAAAACAGCATTTCAGGTTCTAATTAAAGTGATAATGTAGATATACCTACACCCATTTAGGTCCAATTCAAGTTGGTCACTTCCTGAATTTTTGTGCCTAATTTCAAGTATCCTTGTTTCAAGTTACGATGAAATTCCTCTTTTTTTTTTAGTTCTTGGTTTATTCTGCTATGACTAGACTCTTTGTTTCATGGTGTGTACTTTTTCCTTGTAAAACACTGTTAATGGTATAAGCCTGATGGATCATACGCATAAGAAAAAGCAAAATTTCTTTATCTGCAGAACACTGTGTTGATGCCTTCACCTTTGCTGTGCTTCATTATCAATACATAACTATTAATCTAAACTGTTGTTTCTCTCTCTTGTCAATTTAAAAAAAAAACCTCATAGGACGTTTGTGGATTAGACAGAGATGGGAAGACTCACCCAACCTGTGGGGCAGTGATTCTTTGTTTTGTTACCATACACAGACAAAACCAAAAGCCCCATTAAGCAATTGTGTGAAGTGAGCCACCGGATTGTGACAGCAATTTACAAAGTCAGTTAATTTTTTCATACAAGGAAATCCTACAAACAGTGCTTTAATAGGGGACTGTCAGGGTTGGAAGAAGTCTCATTGTGGATAAGGAAGAAGTGCATAACCACTTTCTGACTTTCTGATTGCAAATGCATGGCAAACCAGCAGTGCTACAGACCCCTTACTGACACTTTTTTTGGAAAATAAGTGTTCGATTTTGATGTACAGCTTGGTCCTTGACAGTGCATGAGGAGTGTATTGATGGAGCTGTTCACTTCCTTGATCTAACTCATTGACTTTTTGGCAACTGTCATGGCAAAGAGGCTGCAGCTGGGGTGGAAGGAAGTAGCTCCCAAAAAAGTCTGGTGCTTTCCCCTGAGCATGAAAACTTCTACTAAATTATGACTATAAAAATATGCAATCAATGAAAGAATATCTGAGACATAGGTGGAAAGTCCTATCTGTCAACCAGTTATCCTCTAAACTGAAAGGGTGGCCCAGATTATAGGGCTGATTTTGCTTCTTGGCTGCTTGGGCACTTTTTCAGGTTACAACTGTGAGGTTTGTTTCTGCAAGCATAAGACAGAGAATAAGTCATTGTAAATGACAGCTGCCACTTAAAGGTGATCATTTCCCTCTGGTAGCCTTCAGCACCACAAGACTGACAATTAAATTCTGAATATTATGTATTTAATTTTAAGTTCCTTTGACCTTTGCTCATCCATGCTTACAAATGACCTGACAGTTCAGTGATTCTCATTTAGGAGTTATCTTCCTATAGCGTCTACATTCACCTTTGCATGACCAAATTTTCACCCAAGCATGTTCTACTAGAAACTGCTTGGCACATTATTTCTGGTTGGAAATAAGAAATAGGATACTACTGCCTGGAACTACTCAGAGTACTAAGCCCTGAAATTTGTAATAAGTGTTTCTGGTTTCACGCTTCAATCTTTGTAGGACTGGATATGTCACTCATGCTAGAACAGCCATCTACATCTCTGGGGGCTGACTGAGATAAATGCATAGCAGTTTATAATTTGGGGGGTTTGGGAAGAAAACAGCATTTTCAAAGGCACAAAGGATGTGCAGATGCCTGGCTCTTATTGACGTCTTTGAAAGTCCCCATCTAAGTAGGATGATTTACTTAATAGCCATATTTTACTTGATTCTTTATCAATCAAGTTCATTAAGTCCTTAAAAGCACTCTCTCCTCTTAGAATTAATTCTGGCTACAAAAAAAAAAAAAAAAACAGGGCCAGGGCATTTCAGTCATTGCCTTTCAAAACACTGCAGTCACATTCATGTAAGCTACACTGTTCTCAACTGTTACTACAGAACACTGAAGTTTATTTTTATAAGGTTGCTAGGCAGTTAAACCACCTTGAAAGAAAGGAACTATCTGTGTGAAAGCAAGTACAACAAAGTTATTGGTGGAATACTAAATAAATAAAAAAAAAGAATACGTAAGAGCTAAATCTGGAGATATTTACTGGTGCACTGCTATTGTATTCCAGCAACACTGACATTTCTGTTGGCAGTTTTCAGCAGCCCCTGCAATACAATTTAAGCCCCCAAATCAAAACTGTCAGTACTTTTGGACCCAAGAGATAGGGGAAAACATGATTTTAAAATAGAATTTTTATTTCCTCTAAGTCTCACAAGTACATAGTAAGTTGTACCCAGCCTCTTCCTCTTGGAAGAGAACTGCCTCACTGTCTCTGATGCAAAACTGTAGAACAACAAAAATAACTCAAGTGTGAAGGGACCTCTAGAATTCATCAACTCCAACCTCTTGTGCAAAGCAGGGCCAGCTTCAAGGCAATATCTGGCCTGAAAACCATCCTGAACATTCAAAGTCCAGCATTGTCTTGAATCAGAAAGGTTGTAACTCACATGAATATTGACCACTTACAAATCTACTAAATCCCATGGGATTTTTGTCCTTTTGACATACTTTTTTTACCTCCTGTCTGTGTAGAGCACATGAGAATATTAATTCTGGGCAAGGCAAACAAGAAAAAGCACTGCCATCTCATCTATGCCCCAGCCCTGCATCTATATACCTCTACAGAAAGACACGTGAATAAAACATTCCTCTCTACCCAGGCCAGTCCAAATAAGTTCTCACAGTTCTTTGATGCAAACAACTTGAGCTAAGGGACCATAGTTCACATCTGTTATTATACTTATAAATAAGTCTACCAAAATTTGTCTGAAAGGCTCATAGAGAACTATTTAAAACATCACTAAATGTTACTATATAAACAGTAATGTTTTTTTCCATAAAAAATACATCTGAAATGGAAAATAAGGAAAGATTAGTTTTTAGAATTTTTGTGACTTTTTAAATGAAAATTCTTCATTGAAGGAAAAAAAAGAGTTCAATGTCAATGTTTTAAGTTAAAAGCAACTTTAGTTTCTAATTAATAATATCCATTTACAAGGCTCATTAAAAAAGACAAGACCTGAGGTGTGGGGTCAGCCTAGAGTGTACTCTTTGGCTTGCGTGGGGTTTTTGGTTGTTAAATTAACTGAGGATCCTGAGGACACATTAATGTTCCATTGAAGTCAGTGAAATAAAGCAACAATGATGATTCCATAAAGATAGTTTTAAGTTTGACTGTTGTTATTTAAAGAAAAAAAAAATATAAAGAGTGAGGGGAGCAATAAAAGACTTTTTTTTTTTACTTAAATTATCTTAGGAGACTAAAGTGTAAATCTTAAAGGAAAAACATCCTCTAATGCAAGATGCAGGTTGAAATGAAAAACCTTGGCAGCAGTTTTTGCTCGGAGTGCTCCCTATACATTGTCTGGTTACAGCTGAGCAGATAAGCCCAGCTCCCATGGAAATGAATAGGAGCTGGCACATAAGTACCTGTAAGAATCCACACCACAGCCCACGATAAAACATCTGGTTTATCAGCACCAGCAGAACCAGCAGAATTAAGTAGTTAATACTTCAAAGTGATACAAAATGTGGCTGTAAATTCGACAGAGCTTTCTGCTGGAGACCACGTAAGGACACAATAATAACAGCAAATTGATTCACCTAAACCTTTGCTTTGCATCTGCTGTAAGACAGGCTTTCCAGTAAACTACTTCAGCTCTCTTCCATGTTTGTAATAACTACCTCACTGGCTGCTGAATGAGCCACGCTTGCAGACACAGATTGGGGAAAAAAAAATAAAAGTGAGAGAATTAAAAAAAAAAAAGCAGCATTACAGACATGAGGGGGAATGTATTCCTCATTGGAGCTCCCGTTTGTTGCAGCTTTATAAAGATATAGAATTTGGGTCAATATAATACAGCAGATCCATGTAGAGCCTTAATACTATTGTTTTTCTCTTTTATAGCCTGCTGAGATATAAGTGATTGAAAAACTACTCCATTAAAAACAAGAAAGTGCATTTCTCCCTGGCTTTACTCTCTTCCCCTAAAAAGACCACGACTGGCTTTGGTCTTGCAGGAGAATCAACTGTGAGGATTTTATAAAGCTCATTGTGCCAGACACTGACACTACTGAAGTTAATGTCCAAATGGCTTATTTTCCACAGCCCCCTCCATAGGGATGGTATCTCAGCCATTTAGAGAGCAGTGCTGTGGGAGCTTGTGACCCCCTCCATGGACAGACAAAATAAACAAAACCAGAGTGTGACACAGCAGTTCCATTAAACTACACTTGGTAACTGGTGCCTGATGGTCTGGACCCATACAGCTTGAGAACTGCTTGAGCTGGTTCTTCACAGAGTTGTGGGCCTGGGAGTCAGCCCTTCCTCTTGGACATGCAGTCCAAGGATACTTCCATGGATGGAGCGAGCCTCACTTCCCCTTCAGAGGAGTGTTGTCTTGGGCATTCTTGTGTGGGAGGTTTCCTCTTTACATTTGTGGCATTCTTGTGTGGGAGGTTTCCTCTTTACATTTGTGTGCCCATTTTGGTTCATCTTTCCTTAAATTAGTTGTGCAGTAGATATATTCCCAACAGACTGCTGAATTTGTCTGATTTTTGTCAGAAGGAGTACTAAGCAACTTTGATTGCAACAACCCCCCATTTTGTGATAGCACCTGCTGTCTTGTTTTGTGGGTGCCTCCATGACAGACCTCTCACCCTATCATCCCCCATGTAACCAAGCAGCCTGGGACGTGATGCCCCATGCACCTTGGCTGTGGGATAGGAAAGCAGCAGTGATGCTTGCAACACGTGACACAGACTGCTTGGAATAACCTCAGACTTGGAGGAAGTCTATGACAAGGTCTCTTCCCAAAAGCAGCTAGCACGAGGACCCTTCAACACCATCTGACCCCCTACATGTGCACACACATTCCCCCATGCACACAACAGTCTTCCTACCATCTGACATTCCATAAAGGCTTCTGTCTTCTGCACGGATTTGCAAAGAGGAAGACTACAATTTTTTTTTACTTTCATGGTGCTCCTTAGCAGCATTCCCTGCTAGGACAGCCCACCCCTACAGTCACTGTGTGATTAGGATTTGATCCAAGCAGATGTGAGTGACCGCTCCAGCTCTGGCAGGTCACTTCTGAGCCGTTTCTGCAGCACTCAGTTCCATGAGGAGCTGTGAGTGGGGCAGCTGCAATCTAGCTTGGAAAGAGCCACTGTGTTTTCACTGTGATTAAAGTCCTGGCATTTCTGAAGTTTTACAGATTTCAAAAATAAAATAAAAAAAAATTACAAAAATAAATTAAAAAAAATTGGAATTGTAAACTTCAGAGTTCATGAGGTTTTTCCTCTAATAATAAAAGCATTTATCTACATATGAAAGGAGATACATTGCTTTCCTCAGAAATAGCCTTCTTTGGGTCTCAAAACCCCTAAATGCCATCATCTGAACGACTGAAACAGAAATAAACATGCAGAAATCTCAAACTTCTCTGCAAAACCTTACCCTAAGGTAGAATCGATCCACTCTGCTGTCACAGAAGCCAAGGGAGGTCAGACACTAATTCCCCAGGTATGAGGCAGATCGTGATTGCTGTGACAACATTCACAACATGCTGGAGTTTGTCTTTATATAGGTTATTATTTCTCTGAATGTCATGCACTACAATCTCTTTAAAAATGCAGCACCTACATCACGCAGACACTGCTGCCTTGGGGGTACCACCACCAGACTTCATCATCTGCGTTCTCCAGACCATCACTGCAGTCACTGTAGCATCAAAAAGCAAAGCAAGGGGGGGAAGAGAGAGAGGAGACCTTTTCTGTGCATCTGCCAGCTAGAATAAAACGTGAGCCATCTCTCTCTGCTCCTTGGGTGATAACACAGATGGTTGTAGATCTTCATCTTTCCCCTTTCTGCTGCAGAGGGCACTGATTTCACATCCATAAATCAGGCAAGGTGCAGTGCTTGACTCCTTCTACCCCTCTGCCATGCCTTGTTTGTAGATCAGATCAATCACTTGAAGTGTCCATAGGGTTAGTTTACTGCTCCAGATGCTGCCAAAGCAAATGAGTTGTGGGCAAAATTAAGGAAATTTGGTCACAAGATGCTGATGCTCTTGCCTATTGCTTGCAAATGGATTTGCATATGTCTATACAAAATAAAAGGGTTTTGTGTTTTAATCCCAGTAGGCTCCATCCCACAGAGCCACTTGCTCATTCATCGTGGTGGGATGGGGGAGAGAACTGGAAGAGTAAAAGTAAGAAAACTCCTGGGTTGAGATAAAGACGGTTTAATAGAGAAAGCAAAAGACACTCACATGAGCAAAGCCAAACAAGGAATTCATCCACCTCTTCCCATGGCAGGTGTTCAGCCATCCCCAAGACAGCAGGGCTCCATCCTGTGTAATGGTTACTGGGAAGATACATGCCGTGGCTCCAAACATATCCCCCTTTCTTCTTCTTCCCTCAGCTTTACATGCTGAGCATGGTGTCATATGGTGTAGAATATCCCTTTGGTCAGCTGGCGTCAGCTGTCCCAACTCTATCCCCTCCAATCTTCCTGTGCACCCCCAGCCTGCTCGCTGGTGGGGTGGTGGAAGGAGCAGGAAAGGCCTTGGCTCTGTAAGCCCTGCTCAGCAATGACAAAACGTCCCTGTGTTATCAACACTGTCTTAGTCACAAATCCAAAACAGAGCACGATAGAAACTACTGTGAAGAAATTTAACTCTATTCCATCCAAAACCAGTACACCTGCCCATATGTGTTGGTAAGTCATTAAAATGTCTTACCTTTTCAAAAAAAAAAAAAAACAAACAAAAGCAGCAGCGTGCCTGGGCTGGAGGAGTGATGCACCAGCCATGCATTGGCCCTTCTCTGTCAAGTGGTCAGCTGGAGTATCTATTCAGTTTGTAAAACAGCCACCAAGAACCTGTAAATGCAAATAAAACAGTATTTTTCTTTTTTTCAGATATAAAGGGAGTGAAAAAGTCAAAATCTACATCGCAGTTCCTGCCCCATCTCAAGCCGTAAGCTTCAAATGGACCATTTGCACTTCCACAGGTCAGGTCAGACTGTGAATTTCAGAGGGGGCAAATAAAACACTACTAATCACAGAATCACAGAATGTTAGGGGTTGGAAGGGACCTCTGGAGATCATTGAGTCCAACTCCCCTGCCAGAGCAGGAATCTAGGGCAGGTCACACAGGAACGCATCCAGACGGGTCTTAAAAGTCTCCAAGGAAGGAGACTCCACAACCTCCCTGGGGAGCCTGTTCCAGTGCTCTGGAACCCTGACAGTAAAGAAGTTTTTTCTCATGTTGAGGTGGAACTTCTTGTGCTTCAGCTTGTGATCATTGCCCCGTGTCCTATTGCAGGGCATAAGTGAGAAGAGATTGCCCTTTCCTTTCTGACACCCAGCCCTCATATATTTATACACATTAATTAAATCCCCCTCTAAGTCTTCTCCAGACTAAAAAGCCCCAGGTCTCTCAGCTTCTCCTCATAAGGCTGGTGTTCCAGTCCCCCAATCATCCTAATAATAACATTTGTTTTTATTAGTTCCAAGCAAACAACAGGGCAACTTCAGCTCCTGGAAGGGATCCTATGACCCTTTCATTCATGGCCAAGATTTGGTGAGAAAATCAGCACTGACAGAGAAATGGGTATTTTGTATGTCTACTGATGTCAGAATCAAGCTTCAATAGCAACTAGACTTTTTTCTCTCCTTACCACTCTTGGCAGGCTGAGGATGTTGACTAAAGCCAGCTTTTAGAAAGGTGAGGAAAATAGTTGGCCTTGTCACAACTCACTGGTCAGCCAATGTTCTACCCCATTTATTAATGTTAATCTGGGACGTCCACCTCCAGATGTGAATTTCTGGAATCTCATGTATCCTGGCAGTGCTTTCTCCAGATTCTTCAGCTAAAATGCTTAAAATAGCAGGGGAAATAGATGCTATAATTTAAATCACACTGAATACTAGGCTAGGACTTTGGGAGTTTGAGCAGACCTATCAGAATATTTATGTAGCACAAAGACGTTCAATAACGTCCAGGGTTTATATATATTACTACTGAGTCTGACATTGTTGATTTGAGTATAAACAGGGGATGTAACTACCCACAGCCAAAAAAATAATGATTCCAACTGGAAACATGAAGTCAGCTCACAGGGCCAGATGCTCAGCTGCTGCAAAATAAGAACTCTTGTAATGAAATATGCAGATTTATGCTATTTTGGACCAAAGTGGTTTAGGACTTTTATGTTTGTTAGTATAGCACGATAACAACAAGTGTCTCTGGGTAGCTGGCATAAATTATAGTAGTTATGACCTTCACAGGATGTCTCTTAAGATGTAGTTTTTTTCTCTAGCTAGCTTTAGAAACCCCCCACCACTAAACAGAAGGTAAACAGGAGTTTATCCTACTTCCCATTTTGCCAATGTAATAACCTTTCTCTTACACCCTGAGAAACTGGTGTAGCTAGAATTAACATTGGAAGCAGAAAATATTTGGGTTTTTTTCCAGTTCCAGGAAAAGTTTGCAAAACCAGCCTCTTGAAAAATAATTTTTAAAAAAGCAACAAAAAACAAAAAACAAAAAAAAAAAAAAAAAAAAAAAAAAAAAAAAAAAAAAAAAAAAAAAAAAAAAAAACACCCCAGGTTTTAACTTGTAAACTGAGCACATCTCATATGTAATTAGAGAGAGCAAATAAATTAACTTTATAACCTAAGGGTGACATTCTTAAAGATTATAAATCTTCTGCCTGAGATCAGTTGGAAAGATGAAAACTATCCCAGGAGAAAAGATGAAACTTTTCCTCCCCTTTACATGGAAATATTTTAAAACAGACAAACCACACAATAAGACACTGTTTTGTCTTGGAAAAAGGTTGACCATCAAACTAAATTCTTCCACTCTCTTAATGTCCTGCTCAAATATAGTAATCTCAGAAGAGCATGCACCCACAAATATTTGGTTTTATGTGGTTACGAAATTCATGTTACTCACTGATTTCCTGAATACCACCCACTTGGTTATCTTTATTTCTGTATAGTAGGGAATGACAAGCCTTGAGCAAGTCATTACTATTTGATAGTTATGAATTAGCTGACCTCAGGCCACAGAGAAAGGCAGCACTGTCTGGCAGACCTCAAGGTGTTTTAGTCAACAAACCTATCGTAGTGTTCTGATCTGCAGCTGGACATTTCTGCTAGCTTAGTAGTCAGGTGTTTCATCTTTCCAAAAAAGAAATGTTCACCTAAGGAAAAAAAAGAAGACCTCTTCCTACACTTAGCAAAGCAATATTATTTGCTAGAGGCTATCAGTGCAATCAGAGCTTTATTCTCTTCTGCTGACTGCCATAAAAATACTTTCTAATGCAGGAAACATTAAGAAAGCCCATTTCAAGTATAATGGAGCACAGGCTAAATCAAATACTGAGTGCTGCACTGTATAAATTCTAAGCTGCTTCCAGAAAACAAGTAAGGAATCACCAGCATTTCCCTGAATCCCTGCAGGGAATGCAAGGTAGCAGCAACAACATCTCCAAAGCAGAAGCACCTCCATCATCCCCTCCTTTCTATTTCTTACACCTTTAACATGTCCAAAGTGGCCCTTTCCCTGCAAAATCCTCCTTCCAGAGTTTGGAAGAGACCAAAGAAATCAAACCCAAGTCTGAAGCAGCCCTGTACATTTAACCCACTTAAAGAAGTAAAATCTAATCCCTCTCCATCTATTCATATTTGATTTAGTCTCAGTTAATCAGGGTGATGCTGTGTCTTGCAGGCCATGCTGCAGCAGCTGGCACAGCTCTGTGCTCTGAGTGGGAGCTCTGGGTGGAGCTTGGGCAGACTAGGCTGTCAGATACAGCACATCAAAGGCACATCTACCAGACATTCCCAAGAAACTGGTGAAGAAATTGGTGAAGAAATAGAGCAAAGGAGGAAATTAGGTCATCCCTTGCCATTAACTTATATAAGAGATATAAAGAGAAACGAGACTCTTCCTTTGGGAGAAAGATGGCAATCTTGAAACCCACCCAAGGCAGTGAGTGGGACTATAAGCACTGTTCTTTCAGAAGGAAACCCTGAGAAACACATCATGGCCTAAATGTGGAGTAGGTTGGGTACTCCTCCTCCCTCCTACTTCTTCCAGACAGAGCGGAGGAGAGATTAAATTTACAGTGTGGTTGCCCTGAGAGTGGGACACCGAGATGCCCCTAAGATGTCAGCAGCTGTCTGTGTGATATATTGTGGGGAGATGCATGGATAAGTTTATTTAGTTCCCATGCAAAAGCTGTATAATGGCAAAATAAGTTAATTTAGCTTTGCTGAGAGGCCAGAAACTTTGTGAAGAGTGGATGCATTGGACCAAGGTTAGTGCCCTGCTCTAGGGAGCACAGAGTTGGCTGATGCCCCAGCACAAACAGTGTCCAGGCCTTTGTCTGTAATGTGGTGTGGCAATAGACCTGACTAATGGATTAATCTCCAGGAATGTCCATGCAGACAGCAATGAACCTGCTGGAGACAGCATTGAAGGCTGCTGAACAGTGGGGTTTCATGGAACAACTATTTATTTGAACTGGTCTAGACTTCCAGCTTACACAAATCAGTAGTTTCTATGTGTTTTAGCACTTGTGGTTTTGTGCATCTTCTGTAATTATAGCTTTACCTGCTTTTGTAACTCTGGTTCTTCTACTGTTTGATAATTTTGCAGGGTCACCAATGGATCTGCCACAGGTCAAAAAGATCATTGCTTCATTTTGGGAAGCACACTAAGTAGAAGGAAGTTGGCAGAAAGTAATATTCAATATTCCTGCATCATTACACTGAACCAAAATACAATGTGGCTTCTGCAGCATAATCTCATCCTGACATTACCAACATTTTGATAATCACCCATCAGTAGTGAGAGCACCTGAAGAGAAATTAATTGGTTTTCTCCATCAAATTTCAAGTAGCCCAATGCTGAGGCATGGAAACAGCTATCAAATCCAGCACAAGTTTCCCTGAAAACTGAAAAATTAAATGGGTCTTTTCCCCCTCGTCCATGTAGTAGGTTTGAAACACAAGCCTGCAGGGAGGATGCCTTCTGTGAACTTCAGCTAAAGAGAGATAGAGCACCCAACTTCAGAACTGCAGATCTGGTACATTGCACTGATGCTCAGGTCACATTAAATCTTTATCAACATTTATGTGATGCCAGTGGAAAAAAAAACAAGGGAACCCCATGCACAGTGAGGAGCTTTTAACAAACTTGTGCTGCCTATTGCAAAAAATCTCAAGGTAATTCCTCTTCACAGAAGAGTGTTAAAGACTACCTGGAACAGAGGTAGTGTTGCAAGCATCCTTTTTCTAGGAATCCTGCCACTGTCAAGCCCCTGAGGTGAGAGCTCATCAGGTCACAGATGAGAGTATCATACAAGGAACTCGAACTGCCTTCAACTTCCAGAGAGGGGGTGCCCTAAAGCAAGATGCTTCACCTCTTCTCTCCCTCTTATCCCTTGACTTGTCTAGCTGAACCAAAGAACCCCTGCCATGGGGGACAGAGTGGGTTGCTCAAGAAAGGGATAATATTTAAACACTTTGATGACGAAGAAGTTCCCACCTGCTCTTAATCTCTTTCCATCCTGCCCTTCTCCACTGTGGTATTCCAGCTCCTCAGATCGACTGGTGCAAGCATTCATGCTGCAGGTGAGACCTGTGAAAGGAGGAACAACTGAAGAAATGAGACATGGAATTGTGGTAACATCCAAACAGGAAGCAAAGTTAACTGAGCAGCAGTGAGGACCCACTGCTCACTAGAGGTCTGCAAATTTAGCTGTAGCATCTCAAGAAGGAAGTCACTCCTTGATCATTTTTTCCCTTAAGTTATAATGGCAACTTCACTGACCTGTACACCAGCTTCACACAACGTGCTCTTCCTAAACCTGCTGCAACAAGACCCTGAGCTCAGCTGAAGCCTTTGGTGCTACTGTAATTCAGCTAATTAATGCTAATTTTAGTTAGTTGTTCCTGTGTATCCTAAAGAATGGAGTGACTATGCATTAGCCTTGATGTGTACTTTGAAAACAGCTACAAATTAAAACTCTTTTAAAATGCAAAATGTTATTTGCCTACGTGCTGCTTTCATTGAGCAAACAGAAGTTAAAGGCGAGGATGAAAGAGACTGCAGTGCGTAGATTGCATAAGAATGAGATCTAGCACATGGCTGTTACAGTCCCAGTCCTTCCAGCACACCTTGGCTGCAGCCCTAGTCATGGCAAGGTGGCCTCTCTGGACAGCAAGGTACAGCCTGAGTGAGCAAACGCAGCCCATGGTGCTCAAGTATAAAGTTCAGGTCTTGATATTAGACCTTGATGTTTGCCAGGTGGTACATATCTCAGGGGACATGGATTCCTGTGTAACACCTAGATTCAATATGGCAGTGCCTGTGGTTTTTCATGCCCCCAGCTCCTGGCTCTGGGAAAGATGAGAAGCAGTTTCTCCTGCATGGGAGGGATGTTAATTCAATTCCAGGGAAGAAGGCGTTGATCTTAGTGTTGCTGGATTGCACCTCAATTCCTTGTAGTAAAAAGAAGTTGACAGCTGTGTCCCCCAGTGTGTGGCACAGTGAACATACACTTCCAATTACCTCTTAAATCAAAGTCCAAGATGTCCACAGAGTGTTATTAAACCAGGTTTGATTCAAGACAGGCAAAACAAGTGACTGCACAAAGGTGTTCTGCCCTTCCTGCCAGAGCCCAAGTTAGAAAAAAGATGCTGCCAAATGTCTCAAACAGCAAGTGCCAACAAGGTTTTCCACAAAGTCCCAGCCTGCTCCTCTTTTTCCCTCTTCCTAGAGAATACATATGATCACAGGCAATAGCAAAGCCAAGCAGGGAAGAGAAATGAGCTGTGGAATCACTGGCATGCAGCTCAGAAGTGGGTGGAAGTTTGGAAATGTGTTTGATGAGCTTCTGAGCATGGCAAGACCTATAGATAAGAGGAAATAACAGCTACCGTGGGATGGGGACTTGGAGTGACAGGCTTATATAAGAGTTACAGTGAGGATAATCTCGATGAGGAACAGATCAAAGCCTGGAAACACTGATGGTCCTTGTGAAAACTTGTAAGGAAGTCACACAGGACAATAAAATAGCAGGATGAGATGTGATCCCAGACCAGAAAACACTTTTCTCATTAAGGTTATAGGTCTAGGAACTGTGAGAGGGTGTTTTCTGTACTTCCCTTCCTTGAAGGAGAAAACTAGAAAAGCTCAGAGATTCCAGAAGGAATGGTATCAGAAACAAAAGGCTGTACCACCCAAGGAGGATAAAAGGCAAATTTGCAGCTTATAAGTTAATTCTGATGAATTCATATATCTGAAGAAAAATTTCTCCAGCAAGTGCATGTGCCACAGGGAGGCAATTACAGCAATGCCTGATGACTTCACAGCATGTGATGCAGTAGTCTTCCAGAGTCTGGCACAACAGGTTCTGGCCTTAGAATGAAAGTCGCAGTAGGTCTCATATTTGCTTTCTCCAATGACTTTGGAAGAGGAAAAATCTATCAAAACCTTTCTTCCTACCAATATGAAGCAGCGTGTGACAGTCTGGAGTCTTTGTGAGGTGTCAGTGCAATTTGAAAGGAAGCCTGAGTTGCTGTGCTCCAGAGGCAGGCTGTATAGATCCCCTTTTGCATAGCACCATCAACATGATGGGTCTAACCAATTCATGTGTGACTCGTGTCTTTCAACGACATTCACTACTGGGCTGTGTGTACCAACATATTTAAGTCTTGAGCCCTCTCAATACTGTATCTTCAGAAGCTGGTTGAAGCACACAGACTGATGTTATGATGGAAACTTGAGTCCCTGGATCTTGTCTTTTCTGAGAGGTGCAGCAACAACAACAAATTCTGTTTTGAATGGATGTTATTTTCCAGACTCTTATTCTGTTCAGAGAGGGACAATTAGTGTATGAGAGAAGAAAGCAGCAGCATCTGTGATATGAACCAGCCATCCACAAGCCAGCTCTGATCCAAAGACTGTGCTAGCTCAGTGTTATATCCAAGATAACTGGCTTTGCTAAGAGTTTTACCACAAACACAACACAGACTCCATCCCAGAGTGAGCTTCAGGTCAAGCTCTTTGAAACTCTGCCAGAACTCTCTCCCACCTGCCTGTGTGTGTGCACTGCACAGTGAAACCTTCCCACAGAGAATCCAGCCAAGGTTTGGGGAAACAAAGGCTTTAGTTTGGAGTATTCTTTCCTACATTTGGCTTCATTTAGGACAAAGTGAAATCTGGAAAGATGCTGTAGATAAAACAATGGCATTTCATGTTTAAAAGAATTTTCTGAACTTGTAAAAGCTGTAAAAGAAATTGCTTACTTTTTATCTAATCCCACTAGGGCTTAGATGTTTCCTTCCCTGTGACTTAATATTTTGAGTAGCTTTTTGGAGGAAGTGGGAGAAGAGATAAAACAACTGTCTTTCATCTGTCCAGGTAATCATTGGTCAGAACAGATAACCCCCTTAAACCACCATCAAAGAATTTTCAGAAAGATTGAGAGCTATTCATGCCATTCAGACAATCTACTCCCAGACATGGCAAGTTCAGAAATGTCAAAGAACGAAAATACCACATATCCATTCTAAACAATATTCACCAATCCAAGTTGAAGCACTTTAAGTGCTTAAGTAACTAGAGTTACTTAAGGGCAGAGTCAGGAACACACTGTTAATTCCATTGTAAAGCAGAGAAGTATCATTACAACATGATTCTTTTTAACATCCTGTTTTCAGTTCTTCACTGCTTCATATACAAGTAGCATCAGCTTGTTTATAATGTCAGAAACACAGTGCTCCTCAGGGAAAAGAAAAGAAAAATGCACCAAATCAGGCACATGAAATCTTTCACACATATATACATCAAGTTAGCCTCATGGGGCAGGAATTTTCTGATGTGCTGAGAACCACAAGGTCCTTGTATTGTCACAATACTTTGAGAGAGGAGACAGAACTGAGACTAGAAGGCCATTCTCTGGCCATTCCTAAGGCAATACTTCAAAATATTATTTTTCCTTCACCTTTATTCCTTTGTCACAACCTCTGTCTTTGTATGATGAACTTTTCCAAGTTCACTGTGTCGTCCTCAAAGGAAAACCATTCCATCTAATAATCAGAAAAGTAGAGAAGCCAGTGGGGTACTTTTGAGGGGAGAACTCCTTCCTGACCCAAAGGAATGGAATCACACAGGTCTTATTTACAAAGGTTATTGCTAGATGCGTGAAAATGCAGAAGCAGGGCAGCAAAACTTATTTTCAAGTGAGCACTAGTCTTGTTTCTTGCTGTGGATTCTGCAGGGGAAAATGTACTTAAGAATCTCTTGTTGGATAAATTGTTTCTCAGTGTGCAACTTAGTGCTCTGGTGGATCTCAGGCGAAGGGAGGACATGTACAAGGCCTACACGAAGCAAACAAATTGCTGTTAAGACCCCTGCAGCAAAGGCTGTGAAATTGATGCAAAAATGACATTTATAGAAGCAATATTTATGCACACCAACCTTGTGAGCCATTTAGTTTCACCATAAATCCTTTTTCACTGCTTTACCAGCAATTAGCTAAGTAGCAGTAATGCTACAGTTTTCTAGGACATGGAGTAACAATCTACATGATCAAAACAAAGATCAGACACTGCCCTCAGTGCCAACCAACTCCCTCTGGACTTATGGATGCAAAGCTCTGGATGAGGCTTATGCCCTCTGCTCCCACTGTAGATCACAGGGATTTCACCTACTCATCAGGATGCCTCTTCAGAGGCAGGTGAAGGGCAGGGGATCAAGCCAAACCAATGTCTCTTTTCTTGTCCTTCTCTCACTTACTTTCATTCTTCCCTTGGGAGCTTGGTACCTCTCCCAGACTGGTGCCTCCCTAGCCATCACCTCATCATGACACCCTCTGTGTCACTTTCCTGACAGGGATGCCTTGCTCTCGAGGCAAGACAGTGGGATAAGGACAATGCAATTATTAACTAATCTGATTTAATATATATATAAAAAAAAAAAAAAACACCTAATATCCCATTTGACTCTCTTTACTCCCTTGCTCTATCACAAGTAGGCCTACATTTGTCATCTCCTTTGTCTGATTTGAAGTTGGAAAAGGTGGAGATTTCTCCTCGAAAGAGCTTTCAGGCATTCACTGAACACTTTCCACCTCCCAAAGAGGGGTAAGAAGTTATTGCAACAACAGAGAAAAGTATTTAAGCTGTATCTGTGGCTCACCTAGACCTGTCAGACAAGGTAGATGTGAAAGCAAAGGCTCTTTTTATTCCTATCATGTATTTCTGACCAGGGCATGAAAACAAGAGCCTTGGAGGGATCACCCTTATGATTACCTCCTGCTGGATCTTTGCCAGTAAAGTTTCCCTTACTCTCAAATGCAGTACATGAATTCCCCTCACCTCATTTCTTCTCTTTAAAGATAGCAAAGAGAGGCAAGAACACAGGTGAGACAACACCACTTTGCTTAAGGCTCCCGATGACCAACAGGAACTTCACATATATATCTGACATTTGTCACATCTTTTATTCACCACTAACCTTCAAGAAGCTTCTTCATTTCTTCCTCAGTGCTTATGTGCCCCTTCCCTCGCCATCTTCTGTCCCCGCAGTAAGAGCACACCTAGCAATTTACCTAACAGTGCCTGGAATTGCTCTTCACAAAAGGAGGCTGCATTTTCCCTTGCTGTAAAGCTTGCTTTAATCAGAGACTTCAGCGTGCAAGCCTACACATGCCTCCCTTGCAGCTCACAGATGTGCTGGGAAATTCATTCAATTCTTTGAACATCCATTGTGGCTCAGGGCTACGGTCAAGCACTCTTAATGAAAAGCTGTTTGTGCAATCTATTTCCTGCGGATAACCAAGAACACATCCTTGAAAAATAAACACACTAAAATAAAAATCCCAGGAAGCTGTCAAGCCTGCTCCCCAGTTTCTAGACTCTTCCACAGTAACTGAACATAGAAAACTACAAAATCCACCTCAGAACAGTCAGAAGCCTCAGGTGAAAGACGACTGCAAAGTGCCTCTGTTAAGACTTAACTGTTTGTGTTGGGCAGTTCATGCTTTTTCCCACTCCAGAATAGTTTCCAAGGATGGTAGAAGAAAAGTGTTTCCATGTTCATTTCTCTTGTCTCTTCTCATGCCTTTCAACTACCACTATCACAACTGTCTACCTCCAAACAGGACGAGCATTGGGTTCCTTGGAGCTGTGGCACTTCCTACAACAAAGAGTTTCATGCATATGGGCATTTGATGAATATTTCTGCTTAGCCAATAGGAAAGGATGCAGTGTACACTCATCTGAGTGTTCTCACTTTGAGCTGCACAGGATTGGAAACAGCATCATATGTGCAGTGACAAGCAGAAAACTTCCCTCAGTCCTGTACGAGCTTTGAATTTTGCCTGAAGCACCAGTGCTAGAACATCCTTCTACAAAAACATCTGCAGGAAAATACAGCACTGCCCTATTTAGGAAATATGGACTTGGGCAAGCAGGCCATGTTAAACCATGGGGTCTCAGCACCTTCTCACTGGTCAAACCCTGTTCCCTCTGAACTCTGAGGTTTACCATTTTGTCTTCAAATCCTTCTAACTTACCAAAGACTTTCTGAAAGCATGAGAGGAAGTTCTCTTAATTGAACAGCTTCAAAACTCGAGTCAGAAGTTTCAAAATTCAAGGGAAAGTGGTTTCCTGAAGCTGAAAGTGAGGGCTGTGAGTCAGAAAGTTCATAAACTTTTGTTCAAAGGTCTCCACTGTGAAACATTGCCTGAAGACTGAAAAGACTCATCCACTCCTATAAATATCTCCTTAATGATGGTACTAAGTATATACATAAAAGGATAAATGCTTCTAGGTACTTCAGACAATAGTCCTGCACCAGAAAAAGCTGGTCAAAATGAGCAATAGTAGCTCTAACAACTGACTAACCTGCTCCTATCTTCCCAGCCCAGGCTTAGTAGCCAGGGAGACAGATTTGTCAGATACATAGTCAGTCTCAAATGATGCAAAAGCTTCACCTAAAGAGAACAGGAGGGAGAAAGGACAGATTTTGAGAATATATATTGCTGCTAAAAGCATGTAAGTGAGTCAACTTGCTCGGCTTTGTGAGCAGTCTGTGGGGAGGCTGCCCATCAAGACCTGAACTGCATGGACTAAAAATTGCTGCTGTGCAGGGGCAGGTGGAGACACCAACATCCTTGCACTCAGCTGTGCTTCCATAGCTGTGACTGCACTGAGCACGCCAAAGTCCCCACCACCTTACCAAGGACTCTACCTCCAGTGTCTGCTTTTCTTGCTGCTTTTTTTCCACACACTTCTTTTGAACTTTTCTGGGTTTGACTTGCACAAAAAAAAAAAAAAAAAAGACATGCGCTTAGTTTACACTGTCTCAGAAATGTTTTTTTTTACTACTAGAACAGTTGGGAGAAGAGTTTGGGGGCTTTTGTTGAGGTTTTTCTGTTTTAGTTTGTTGCTGCCTTTTTTTTTTTTTCTCCTTTTTAATTTTACACTCATTAGGCTTTGGCTATTTAAAACTCTGCTGTAGGCTCCCTTTGATCTTCCTTGTTGCCAAAGGGGAATAAAAAAAAAGAAGTTGAATGTCAAGCAGACCCTGTATGGCTTGCTTGACTCCTTGCAAAGTTTAGTTTGAAGGGAGTAAGGGAACAGCTGGACTGCAATTATCAAATTCTGTCAAGTTTTAGATTTTGCTTTCCTCTACTCCCAAAATTAACTTCTGAGAAAAGTAATCTAACTGAGTGCTTTGCATCTGCAGAGCTCTTTCACTCCAAACACAAATCCCAGAATTTAATAGATTGGGTGGGGGCAGATCTGCAGAGAACTAATTGAAGGAGCTGCAAATATAGACATTCAACCCTGATTAATTAGAAGAGCAAAAAAGAACACTTTAATTCCATTTCTAAATCGAACCAGTTGTACCACAATTATCTCAAGTACCTCAGAGACAGTTGAGTTCACAGTTAGTCCTTCCCTTCCTTCAGGGAGGAATGGGTAGCCTTGTGCACAAGGAGAATCAAAACCCCTCAGGCTCTTTAGTCACTGAGTTACTCTCTCCCAATAACAGAGTATTTTTAAAAGACACAGTTTTTATTTGGGAGCAATTTTCAAAGGTACTCAGCATCTATGCTCAATGGTGTTCAGCTCCTGGGAAGCTGCAATTCCTCTGGAAATGTACCCACTTACTGAAACAGCTAAAAACAAGCTTTTCTGACAATCTAGCTTTGGTAGGCTTTGTTTTGAACACGAGATACCTCAGAAGTCCACATAATGAGTCTTGCCTTCCTCAACTTTCCCTATGGTCTGAGTCATAGGATGCATTATACATCCAAAGCTAACAAATCCAGTTTTTCTATGAAATCAGGAAAAATGTCCCCTCCTGGAGATCCACCTTTTCCCCTGAATGATGCCCACGTCTGCCTCATTTCTCCAGCTGGAAGATTCTGGTACCAACCTTAATGTTTCTGACATATTTTAACACAATGACACAGTAGCCCCTTTTCTGACAGCACTGTCTTTCTCCATTTTCTCAGCCACCGTTCATCTCCGTTTACCATCAAAATGCAGTTACCTTTGCAGCACACAGCAACTGTTCTAACAAGGCTACAAACAGCACACAAAAGCTCTGGAAAAGAAGCAAACTTTCCCAGAATTACTCTGAAACAGGAATTTCAGGCCAAAGGCAAGAAAATGGACCATTGTTTTTTTAGGTAGCTCTGCGAGCCAGTCTTCAACAACCACAACTAGTCAGGGCCTCTCATTTTGTATCTCAATTGAAAGACAGCTGTTCTATTTTCTAAATGGGAAGACAGTTCACTTTAAGCCTGGCTTCAGCTGCTACAGCTTTCTTACCATTAAATATAACTTAGAATAGATTATCAGCATGGAGAGAAGATAGTTTTTGAACAAAACAAGCCACTAATTTTCTAAATAGAAGAGAACAACTCTCATCCTGGAGACACTGCTGTGCTATTGTCTGAAACACAACTTTCATCTGCAATTGGACAAACCATTTGGAAAGCAATTCAAGTTCCTCTAAAGGGAGGATGTATTAGACACTGACAGTAGTAGAGGGATTCAGTACCCACGACTATGTTAACTACATGCAATGAATTGGAAGCATCTTCTTTTTATAGGTCTTAATTGCAACGCTCTGTCTTAATAGTTCAGCTGCAAACATCTCTGGTATTCCACCTCTTTAACTCACCATCCTCATGCTTCATTTTGTTAATTCCATTCCAGTGGCATCACTATCAACTTGTCATTTTTGTCTTGCAGCTTATTCTGAGTTGTGAGCTAAGTCAGGAAAATGTTTCCTAGGAAGACCTCCAAGGAAGAATATGTCCCTGCACACAACACCACAAAAAAATGAGGACTCACATTTAGAGTGTTATGACTGATCTGTCAGTGACTCGCTGTGAATCTCTGCATGGCCATCATTTCAGTGCAGGTTAATTATCAAACTGAAGCCCAAGTGGGGGGATGCATCTCTCCATGCCCAACAGGTATTTTTTTTTTTGAGACAGATACACACAGAGCTTTCCACATTCTGTACTGAGCAGCAAAAGTGACCTGTAGACAGGAAGCCTAAAGGAGTTCCTTGTGAACACATTTGCCTAGTATTTGTCCTCTTCACTGCCTCTGGCTGTGGGTCACAACAGCCTCCTTCCCCAGACAAGGCAGGCTGAACACTCGACTCCCTCTCTGCTCTTAGCTGTTGTAGTCACAGGCTGATGCTGTCTCAGTGCTGGCACACTTGTAGGTACCACACAAAGATGACTCTGTAGACTGTGAGGTATCATTCTTTGCCGTTCCATTTCTGAGTAGAGCTTGGGAAAGGAATCCAGATTTGCCCATCCAATGCCATGAGGGAAAGATATAACCCAACATTATGTAAACACAAGTAGTCTCTAAATTAAAATCAGATTTTATTTTCCTTTACCTCAATATCTCCAAACACTGGGAGTTAAATGTGAGCATCACTTTTGTGGATGAATGTGATCAAAACGTTCCTGTTTCATGCAATGCTGACAGAAAACAGTAATTTTACGTGATAAGAACACAGTACATGCAAAATTATAGATGTTCTTCTACAGTATTACTTGTGATTTGCTCCTAAACAAATTTCCAGGGTTATTCCACCCTCTGAATATCAATCAAGCCTAGGAGCAGAGAAAGGAAAAAGGATGGATGAGGGAACAGTTGGAATAATGGGCATTTCTACTGTAATCTCAGTAACAGATGAGATTGCATCTGCTCCTTTGCCGGACCCTGAGAAAGCGTAAGGAAAAGAAGTCTCCTACAGAGGCAAGCATAAACACTGGGTTTGTGAACATGAAGACAGCAATAGGGCAGAAGGCAACATCTTGAAGACAAATTTTAACAACTAATTTTGGACTTGATTAGATCTCAGAAGTGGGTTCAACATAAATGTAATGAACTGCTTTCAGCACAGCCCTGGATAGAGTTCAACATACCAGTTTGAATTAACCAGTTCCATTAACTGGTTTGGTTCTAAAGATTCTTTTCTAAACCACATTAAACATTTTTAATTTGAGACAAGGTATCTTTAATGATGTTAGCTATAAAATAATGAGCAGGGCTTTTTGTGTGACTTAAGAAAGGGTTTATTTTTCTATAGGTTAAGTCAGCATGGAATCTGTATATGGGTACACTCTCAGGTGGTCCAGACATCCATGTTGGATTGATTTAACAACAGCAGCATAAAATGATAGAGCCTGAAACATGGAGAGGGATAATGCATAGTAAGAGGCTACTTGAAGCAGTGGGTCTCATTTCCTGGGAGGAAATTTGTCTGTGTGTTTTTTAAAATTACCCCTTATCTCCAAAATTGTTATGAATACAAAAGCTAGATGAAGCAAAACTGCACTTGGCCACCCCTCACGGATTAGAGCCAGACAACACAGACATACAGAGGGACAATCCAGTGCCTGTGAAAGTGGTGGTGTCCACCATCATCACTCAGGCAAACACTGAGTGTTGTGAAAACGCCCTTCTCCTTCCTCCCACCCCACCTCCCATGGCTTAGTTACACTGAGCTATATTGTTCTTTTGCCTTCCAGACACCTGGACAAGAATTAGTGCTGCCTCATTGCATTTACATGCTTACCCAAGCCATCTGAGTATTTTCAAGGTCACCATCTCCAGTCTCCTGAGGTTATTGATCCTTTGATTTGTCTTCAGCAGGGGAGATAAACTTTGAAAATGGAGATAAATGGCAAAACTGAAAAAAATAAAATATATATTTACATAATAAAGAAGAGGGACATCAATTAACCTTGGCTGAAATGTGTTGTCATTGTTCACAGAGGAGAAAAACAAACAACCAACCAAACAAAAAAAAACACATTATATTTGGTGGTGGTCGATTGGCTGGGATTTTTATTCACAGTGCAGGCAAGGACACCTGCTAGAGAGACTTTCTTTTCCCAAAGGCAGAGACTTCATAATTTTAGCCTGAGTAAGCTGCTGCTGTCTCACCCCATTCATTTGTAGAACCACTGCTATCCTCACAGCAATAATGATCTGCAACTTACCTGCTGGTAGGTGAGAAAACTACTTGGATTTGTGCATTGAACAGAACCTGATTTTCTTTTGTCTCTTCCTTTCCCTTACCCAACCCTGTGTAGACAAAACTGCACTCTGGTTCACCAGCCTTTGCCTTTCATGGTTGGTGTACCAGACTACAGAGTTAGCCCTGTTATTCTTATTAACTTCTGCTTTCAGCCTGGTAAACATTCACCAGACCTGCATAATCTTGCCAAAATATAAGAGGTGGGGCTAGTCATCAAATGGTGATGGAAATTATTTCCCATGAGGTCTTGAAAACATTTGACAGTTGTTGGTTGGATGTCTGATGTTCACTGCTGTGGTGAGATGACACTGGCCATCAGCAAAGCACCCACCAGGTTGCTCACTCACTTCCTCTCCAGTGGGACCCACAAGAGAGAATCTGAAGATCAAAAGCTGAAAACTCATAAGCCAAGATACAGAGAGTTTGGCAAATGAAACAAAGCTGTGCATACACAAAGCAAAATAAGTAACTTATTAATTGCTTCTTACCAGCCAACAAATGTCCAACCACTTACTAGAAAGCAGGTCTCATCACATGTCATGGTTACCTGGGAAGACTAATGCCATAAATCTGACCATCCCCCTCTTCTGTCTCCTTCCCTCAGCTTTACAGACTGAGCATGTCATCATGTGATATAGAATATCCCTTTGGTCGGGGGGGTCAGCTGTCCCAGCTGCATCTCCTACCAGCTTGTGTGCATCTCTTCTGCTGACCACTTGCCCAACCAGGAAAGATATTATCATAAATGGGCAACACATAACCCAAATCCCTCCCTCTGGCCTTAGATCATACACAAGAGATCTGGAGGAATGAATAGACCAATGCATTCATTCATGACACATTAACATAGCAAAGAAAGCAGCAAGTCAATTCCAAAATGAGGCCACACTGGAAGGAAGGACCCAGGCAATCAGCCTGATCCCAATCATGTAGTAATTGCCAGGAGAAAGCCTCATAATTCCCTTCCTGTCTCAATCTTGCCCCACCATTATGGGGAACCCTACTTGCTAAGAGTCAGGGAGCCCTTCCAATAGCCAGAATCCTCACACAGCCCATACACTCTATAAACAGACCTCCCAACCCCACTGCAAGTAGAGTCAGCTCTTATAGAGGTGGCTTCTTGCCCCACCTCCAAGTTAATGTGGAAGGTGGGGGCACCTGGTGGTGATCTCCTCATCAGTTCCCACCCAAGGCTGGCCAGACCCTGGGTGAAAACCAATCAGGAGGGTCTTTCTTGCCTGGTTGTGGACATCATCCATATGCCAACCCTCATTCAGGGCTGGGGGTTTAACTCCAGCACTACATTCAATTTGGGACTAAGTGTTGATTACACAGGGATACTTTTGTTATTGCTGAGCAGTGTTCACACAGAGTCAAAGCCTTTTCTGCTGCCTCTACCACCCCAGCCTACTAACTGCTTTGACAAAAGTATCCCTGTGTAATCAACACTTAGTCCCAAATCCAAAAGTCAGCCCCATAAAGGCTGCTGTGAAGCAAGTTAACTCAGACAGACTCAGTACAACTACAAGGATTACATCTGTTTCCTTCTGCACTTTTACTTTCTGCCAGTTCTTGTCTTAAATTACTATCTCAGCTGTTCTCAACAAGGTCTATCTTTATCAGATATTTACCTACAGACAAGCTACACAGCACAAAAAGCTAAGAGTGGCAGAAAAAGGAGAAACAAAGAGTTAAGACAGTCATGGTTTACTCACTTTTATTTATTTGGTTTATTTCATTTTATTTTTAGCATATGCAGAAGTGTCTGTGAGGTTTGGGAACAAGATTGTGTTGTGTGATACAGAAATGCTTACTAAGACAAAGTCTGCACCTCGGTGCAATTTTAACCTAAGTGCACAACAGGAGAAAGGTGATCACAGCAAGTCAACCAACAGAAACCCCACAGTCTTGGTTCAGTGCCTCATCCAGTGAAAAATGCTACCTCTGCTTTGAGCAATGAAGTAACCTCCACCTTTCCCAAAAGATTCCAGTTTTTACATTTCTTTCCCAAAGGTCTTCCATCCCTGGAAATGGGATTTGGAAGATATTTCTGTATCTATATATGTGTGTGTATATAATATATATATGTATATTCATCAGAATGGAGAATTCTGCTTGAAAGGCATTTAAATTTCAGGTGCATCCCCTTGGCAGAAAATAAGACACTATATTTGAAAGATTCTTTGAGGAGTTTTATTTGTAGCCAGCCTTGCTAGCTAAATGAAGACCTATTTACAGCTATTTTCAAGAAGTTCCATGCATGCTATTAGCAGATAACAAAAACTGTCTCTTTCTTCCCATGGAGCTGTAATTCTCTATTTTTTTTTTTTCCCTGAAGCACAAAAAAAAATATCCTTTTTATTGAGAGAAAGTTGTTTCATAAAAATGAATTGGGAAAAACAGAGTGTACATAGGCAAGTCAGTGATAGAAGCATAACACTGTGGGTGCATTTCTCTGTGGATGCTGATTTTTACTGCAGTTTTACCTGGGAGAAAAAAAAAAAGACTTCAAGCTAGTAAACTGCTTAAAACCACATTTGGAGCTTAAATCATGTGAATAGTCTTGTCTAATTCTTAGCGTCCTCATCCAGAACCTCTGAAGATAATTAGACTTCTATTATGCTGAAAGAAATTGTGAATACTTGAACAACATGAAACATGATTTAGGGATGCTGCCTGGGACTTGGGAATTAGACATATTTCTTTCTCCTGACTCTGTGACCTCAGGCAACTCATTGCATCTCTTGACTTTGCACCTCTGAAAAAGGAACCAGCAGCTCCTTCCTTCCATCTTCAGAAAGGGACTTGCTAGAGAAAAAACACTGTAGTCACTCAGGCCTGAACAACTGTTATGGAACTACCTGTAATAATGACAGTAACTCCCAGTACCTGTGATGTAGAACTCAGTCCATTAGTACCTGAGCTGAGACCATGAGTTCCTTTTGTGTAAGTTGTCAAAGAGCTGTCAAAGCAACCCACTGCAGAGAAAAACTCTCTGCCCATGCTCGTTTCCTGGGTCATCCCACCTCTCTGTCCCCCATCACCACCTGGGTTTCACTCTCACTGCCATCTTTCTGGGTTTTATTTAGCAGCTAGGCAAGAAATCGGACTGTGCTTCTGGGCAATTTCAAAGTAGAGGAAAGAATACCAAGGGGAGACACAATAAGTGTCTGCAGATAAATAAAAGAATGTTACACCAGAGGACAGGAAGCAATTATTATCATTAGTCAGCAATGATAGAGAAAGAAGTAATTAAACTTCAGCTGCATCAGGAAAATTTTTAGAAAGAATATTAAGAAAATAGCAAAAAAAAAAAAGACTAGGCTGAGCTGCTATGGAGAGCTGTGTTATAACTGTGATAGTCAAAGTCACATCTCATTAATATCTTCCTGTAAATGGGCTAAGAACACAGTAGTCCCACCTCAGCATTCTGGATCTGAGATGGGAAAACATCTCTGTTCATGGGAAGAGCTAAACAACTTTAAATCTCATTCACACAATCAGAAAAGCCAAGGAATTTAAGCAGAGCTGAAGCTACCAAATGGCACTGTATGGCAAAGCAGTAGATGTGAATCATCCTCAGACACCAACATTGTTCCCAGTATAATTGATAAGAATCTGCTACGATGAACCTTCACCTCAGAGGAATTCTTGTAGGGCTGGAGAACTTGTATCTACCCAGACTACTGTCATACAGCTGAGACTTTGGTAGCCTGGTGACAACCAGGAAAAGGGAATCAAGTCCCTGTCCCAGCACAGAGTAAGCACAGGAGGGAGGAAGGAGACATTCCCTGTGGCTGTGACAGCAGAGAAGAGACTGATGACAAGAGCTCACAAGAGGGGACAGTCCCTCCTTCCCACCACCCAGCTTTAGCCTTGCAGAAGGAATTACACCTGAGGGCGACTCCAAGCAGAAAACAAGTTTATATATTCTGAGTTCTCTCCTGAAGAGCCTCTATCCCTGAGGAAAATACATGAAAGAGAAGGGCAAATCCTCCTCCCCTCCTCCCTGCTCTCCACCCCTGCCACCCCACCTGAAGCCAGGGAAGGTTAGGTCACAGCTTTTCTCTGTGCTGAGCTCCCTTCCCATTTCTGGCACGAGGCAGAACACAGGCAGAAATTACAAGGAACTAGAATTGTGTTTAGAGCAAAATCAGAAAGGAGGGAGAGGGAATGTGTATGCCTAATGGCACAGTTTTTACTGCTTTCCTGTCTCTCTATTTCATTCATTTTGCTAATCCGCTGAAGAAATGGCTCACTGGCAGGCGGAATCTTGAAGTGGCCATTTAAATTTGCTTGATGGCCCCCAAGGCAAGTCAATTTTCAGTCTGACTGGCTTTAATCCCAGTGGAGAGCTCCACCATTCCATTACATGGCACAGCAGGAGTCAGAGTGGGGAGGTAATCACATTACAGCACCATTCCATTTAGCTGTAATCTGTAAGGATCTCGTGAAAGCATCAACCATTATTATGACTCCTGATGTCCTTCAGGCAAAGTCTTTGTGGGGAAAAGGAGAAGAAGAAAAAAATCTCCACTTGTCTAAAGGAGACAAGTGCTTTCATTCAAAGGAAAGGGAGGTGGGATGTAAAAGTGACACAATATTGTTTAAACATCCTATTACTAAAATTACAGTTCATCTATATAAAACTGAGCTATAGTACCTTAGTCTGTCAACTAGATCAATGTACCTGCCATGGTCGCAGAGATGCAACGAGCTGAGGAAGCATTTGAGAGACAGAATTTGCTGTAAAGGCTTCCAGCTTCAGTCCATCATGCCTGCTGTCCTTCCCACAGCACTAAGTAGCTGCTGCAGGAGGTGATGCTGGGGAAGGTGGGGATGGCTCTTCCCCCTTCCACTGCTGCTCCCATTCACACCCAGAGGCTTGGGGCAACTTTAGCATAACCACAGCTGGTCTGGGGCTGGCAGCTTTACCAAGAATTGTATTAAAAATCCAGCTCTGGTGCCTGATTCCTTGACCTCTTGTGGCAGATGTTGGCTGATTTGCACCACAGGAGGAATTCATTGCCATCAGTAGCTGCAAATCTGCACAGCTGTTAATGAAAGTGGCCAGCTCCAAAATGGAGTGTTTATAGACCAGGCAGGGCATTTGGAGAACTGCTCCTATTTCAACACCTGCTTCTGACATTCAGTAAATCAAGCCAGCTTTTTGGCCTCTGTAAATGGAAACTCCTACTAGGTGTGTAAATGAACAAGCAAGGGATTATGGATACGACGTACCATGGTACCATGAGGCAAGGGTGGACAGTCAGTTTCCATGGGATTTTTCTTCCCTTTTTCATCCCCAGTATTTTGTGAACTGGCTCAAGGAGTATCAGGGAGGCAGGTAGGACAGAGGAATCTCAACTTGGGATGGAGGGAAACAAGCAGGATCCAAAGAAAAGGCACATACATGCAGATGACCCTTTTCCAGAGTCGCAGGACAGGGCCAGGGAGAAGCAAGGATGACACAGTGGCAGGACTGAAGGAGTTACACCTCAATATTCAGCCTGTAAGAGATGATGCCAAGAGGGGCTGTATTTCTTAGGAGGGCATAGATCCAGGAGATGACGTGTAGTAACAGCAAAGCTGCTGACAGCAGGCCAGGGCATCTCGATTGTGCTGGGACTCCTGATTCCCAGGGGAGGGTGCACACAGAAAACCACAGCATGAAAGCTAGGTATAACAGAGAAGGTAGTGATGGGGACACTGAGATACAGCCACGATGACTGATGTTAGTGACCTAGAGTCAAGAGGAGGTCAGTCAGAGCTCTGAGATTCACACTGAGGACAGGGCAACACTCCCACAGTATCATACTCAGCAACCTGGTTGCTGCAACACAAGATGTCTCTGGCAGGAATTAAATAACAAAGGAAGGAAAGGCTTGGATTGTTGGGAAGATTCAGAAATATTGGACCCCAGATCAGTCTCAGCAGGTAAAGGGGTTAAGCTTCCAGAACAGACTGTAGAAAAGTCACACAAGGTTTTCCTCCTAAACTGCAGATTTGACTTCTGCAGTGGACTTATGAGTGGGGCAAAAGCCCAAAAGATAGAGGACAAGAGGCTCCCTTGCAGGAAGGCAGAAAGGAGAAGTCGTAAACAGAGGGATGGATTGGGATGAGACAAAGCCCAGAAAAAGGAGGAGATACGTGAAAGAATGTGTTTGATCTGCCTGCCCACAAAACAGACACAGGGGAAGACCCATATGGGTGCCCCCCATACAGAACTGTGTGGATTTTGTTTGCCTGCCATAAGAGGGTTATGATGTGCCTGACCTGGCCAGAGGGCTGAGAAAGGGGATAGCTGCTCTTCTGTGAAAAGTTCAGGCATGCAGTCACAGGGATAAGAAAACCGGAACCTGGATGGATGCAATACAGTTCTGGCAGCTCACTGAGAAGAAGACATCACAGACCATGCAAGCGTTTTTTGTTTCCAAGATATAAAATCAGAGATTTGTGGAGAGAAGGGTCACGGCAAGTTTCACCCCTCCTGCTGGATTTTAACATGGCATTGGATGACTTGTAATGGAAAAAGATCTATTGTTTCTCTAGTAGCAATAAAGTAAGGTTAAAACAAACTCAAGCATAAATTTTACAAACAATCCCATATAAACGCAGCTGTTCAATGAGCTGGTAGGACTGGTTGCTAGCTCAGTACTGGCCCCTAATGTTGTTATCTACTGGAAACGTCCTTTATAATGTCTTTTATTCATGAAACACTATTTCCCTGTAGAACAATGGAGAAAAAATGATCACTCTTGAGATTAGGCTAAATTTAAGCTAAATGTAACTTTGACTTTAGCAGATGTGGTTTTTGTTTGGTTGCCTACAGAGGCTGTTATTTTCTTCATCATCAAATATACAGCTGATGTTTAATAAAACTATTTAGAAACTTTAGTTTTGGAGAAAAAGCCTATGTGGTTAGATGAAGTTGCTTGAGGATATAGATGGGAATTAGTTCATAACCATCTTTTTTTTCTGCACAAGTTCAGCCTGAAAGTACAGAATCTGGAAGAATTAGATTCTGCTCTCAGGGATCCCAAAGTTCTGGTGCTTCTCAAAGCCTCTGGGAAATAGAAATTCAAAATGGAAATGATCTCCTATGGGTTTCTAGTGCTTTCAGCCTCCTAGAAATGGGGCTTACCCTTATTCCAAGGCTCTTTGTATCAGCTCCATACAAAAAACTCACCTTTGATACTAGTTTAGAGTGTAGAAGGTTTCTATAGTCATTAAGGTACATGCATTCTTGCATGAGTCCTAAAAATGCAGCAACACTGGAAATAACTCATGAAGTTAAACGTTGGGTTTTGTCCCAATGGAGAAAATTTATATCTCTTTCACTTTTTTTCTTTTAGGATTAATTGATCAACAACCCCAGGCAATGCTACAGGCTTGGGGAGGAGTGGCTGCAAAGCTGCCTGGCAGAGAAGGACCTGGGGGTGCTGGTGGACATCTGGCTGAACATGAGCCAGCAGTGTGTTCAGGTAGCCAAGAAAGCCAATGGCATCCCGGCCTGGATCAAAACCAGTGTGTCCAGCAGGAGCAGGGAGGTGATCATGCCTCTGGACTCAGCACTGGTGAGGCCACAGCTTGAGTACTGGGTTCAGTCTTGAGCTCCACAGTATAAGAAAGAGATTGAAATGCTGGAGCGGGTCCAGAGAAGGGCAAGGAAGCTGGTGGAGGGTCTGGGGAACATGGCTTATGAGGAGCGGCTGAGGGAACTGGGGTTGTTTAGTCTGGAGAAGAAGAGGCTGAGGGGAGACATTTTTTTGTTCTACAGCTACCTGAAAAGGAGTTGTAGTCATGTGGGTGTGGGTCTCTTCTCCCAAGTAATTAGTGATAGGATAAGAGGAAATGGACATAAGTTGTGCCAGGGGAGGTTTAGATGGCATATTAGGAAGAATTTCTTTCCTGCAAGAGTGGTGAGGCATTGGAGCAGGCTGCCCAGAGGGGTGGTGGAGTGGTCAGCCCTGGAAGTGTTCAAAAAACGTGTGGAAGTGGCACTTTGGGACGTGGCACCTTGGGACAAGGTTTAGTGGTCATGGTAGTGTTGGGTTGATGTTCGGACTCGACGATCTTAGAGGCATTTTCCAACCTTAATGATTCTATGATTCTATGGTCAGCTCCTTGCCTCCATGGTGCCTGCTGGCACTAAATCCAGCCAGAGAGGAACCCAGATGTCCTGAGGCCAGTGCAGCACTTTAAAAATACAAGAAGGTGCATTTCTCATCACTCTCCACCACTCATAGCTTTCCAGGCTTCTTCAAGCCCTTCTTCATTTTTTTTCCCCTGATAGCATCAGCCTTAATTTTTTTTTCTGGTGCTACTAGTGACTCTCACCCATCCCCTCCCTGTTCCTCCTGATAGCAAATTCCCCACCTGGCAGAGCATCCTGTCATGGTCCATGCAGGACATGGCATGCACAGGTAGCTGTGCGTTGCTGTCAGCTCCAGTGCAGCTGCCGTGCAGGATGGTACCAGGTGAGGGACCTTGCTCATGGGACAGGTGCTTATTTTCCTGATGGCAGCTGGCTCTGAGTTATCTTTCCTGAGTCACTCTTCCTGACACTGTCATACCTACCTGACAGCATTAAATCCCTCACTGTCACTTCACCAAAGGATTAGAAATTCTTCCACCATCATTTGCCTGGGACAGAACAATTTTCTTCGGGGGGCTATTTTTCGTTCCTCCTCCTCTTATTGCTGCTTGACAGGAAACCATCTCGTGTTGTTCTCCTCCAAAATGTTACCTGTCTGTGGAGCAGCCGTCCCCACTTCCCTCCCTTCTTCCCACACCCTGCTGGTTTACCTGACTTTGAAATGGCAGCTCAGCAGACATTGTAGAATCCTCTGTTTATTTATTTATTTGTTTGTTGCACAGCAAACTACAAATCCATATAAAAAATATCTGCTGAACGTGAGCATCTGATCTGGGAATAGCAAGAAGTTGTTTCAGGGCAGACCCTCATGGTCTGAATTAATAAGTATAAAAACAGAAGGAAAGACTGAAGTGATAACTAGGTAGATAGATAGAAGTTTTTTATTTAAGTGCTCTGCTTATTACAATTTAAAGGCAAGTGCTTTAGGCAGATGTGAGGTCTGCTGCCAGTTTGGAACGGATAAGACTACGTGCTGTAAATTATTGCAGGAAACAGAAACACAAATAGCACTGTCTCCTGTATCTGGACAGATTCTCTTTTTATTGTCAACTCCCTGACAGCCAGGCTGTGGCTGCTTACTAAAACCTGTCTGTAACTGAAATCCCTGGGGTAATAAGCTCCCTGTGAAACAGGTTCCTGACTGGAAAAATCTGCACATCTCCAGATTAAATCAATAACAATTAAGAATTCTTTGAAATCTAATTGGAAAAGCAGCTATTTTGATCAGCACCATGATGTTATCTGGAAATTGTATTTTGTTTATCTACAGCAGAAGAAGGTTTTCTTCTTTGTGGGATTGGCTTGCCAGCTTCAGACACATCCTTTGATCTCTCAGATGATACAGTGAACTGAAACATGGGGGCAATCAGAGGGATTATCATGGGATGGGGAAATCATTTGATCTATTTTTAAAAGTATTTTTTTTATTAATAACATTGGGGGTTGGTTGTCATTAAGAAAGGAAGAGACTGCTCTCCCATCTTTAACACTGTTAGATTTCTCTGAAGATGACTGATTCATGTAGTCAATAATACTTAGCATTTATATAGTGCTTCCTAACTTCAAAGCACTGTACAAATATTTCTCACACCAAACTTCTGCATTATTACTTTCAGGGAGAGATAAAGCTATCTGAACTATCTCATATTCCTGTGGATGTTTTTTTGTTCTCTTTCGCCCCTCTTTAATTGTCTTAGGTTAACTGGGACAGAAAATCACAGTGAGAGAAGAAAGACTGAAGTCCTGGTCAAGAATTCAGTGTGACTCTTTCAAAAACACAATCTGAAAACTCTCCTGCTCATCTTGAGAAGGTCTTCTACACCGTGTATGGAATATCCTACCAAGTTAACTGAAGGACACTGCCCATGTTTACAGATCTTTAACAAGAGCAATGCTCATTAAAAGGAAAAAAAAAAAAAAAAAAAGAGGACATAAGAACATAAGCACAAAAGACATGGTGTGCTTTGTGTGTGAGAATATCTGATGTTTAAAACAAACTAAAATCCAACCCTTAGAAGGAACTTGAAACTCTGAAAGGTTGGCGAGGCCCTTTTTTTTCCTTGAACCTAATTTTCTTATAGTACATATTCATGCCAACAAATAGCAGATGGTGGTGGCAGATATGTACTAAAACAGCTAAAATTGTATTCCTTGCAGAAGCATCTATCATGCTGATCAGGCTGAACAATCTGTGCTGGCAGAAACGTCTGGTCCACGTTTGGAAGGAAAGATCAAAACCCTTCTTGAGAACTCTTTGGATGGTTTGTCAGGTGGCTCACTGTACAAGCAAAGGTAGATTTGCTCTGTGGTTCCTGAGAGACGCTCAAGACAACAACGTTGTTGTGTTAGCCATGTGTGTGTGTTGAGAGGGTGGCTCGAAGCAAACCAGCATCAGGCATGGCAAGGAGAGGCCTTGGGGTCATGGTGCTCCCCTGCTCTAGCGAACGTCCTTCCTCCTGTGTGGAGTTGAAAGGAGCCTGAAACTTCAACAGCTGGGGTCAACAGCACCCCAAAGAGGCAGGCAGACCCAACTCAGGCTTACTATAGTGTAACTTTTTCTCCTTTCCATGAAAATTTTCTAAGATATTTCTCAGTCTCCAGGTCTTTGGTTTCTATCTGGCTCACTCCAGTCAGCTGTGAAAATGTTTCTGGCAGCAAAGAAATTTGTTCACCAGGAACTGGCATAAGATCTGTTTTGGAAAGGGCACCAAGGCCGTCATGGATAAGAAAGAGAATTAAGGGAAGCCTACATATATAAGGGTCTCATCAAGGATCATGGTTGCCCTGGTCTGCAGGAGATCACTCCATCTGTGAAAGCATATTAAAAAGGGACCTTTGAGGGATTATAATTTTTTTAGACACTAGTATTTTTCATCCCAGTCCCCCAAAACTTCAAGGGGTGTCCTTTCATCTTTAATTAAAGAAATTCATAGACTATGAACACAGACTTTACTCTTTGCAGTCATTTTCCTTCTCCAAACACTTTGGCATAAGAATATAGGGTAGGATTATCTTAGAGGAAGAGCAGGTGGCCTGAGAGTCACAAGTCCTGAGCTCTGAACAGATCTGTCACTGCTTTGTGGTGTGATCTCAGGCCAGCTACTGAGGGCCTGGTATTGGGGCATGCTGAACACCCACATCTCCCACCGACTCCAGAGGAAACGTTGTCTGGTTGCTACACTGGAACCAAAGAACCTCAACCGTCTCGACTCTTTGATGTTTGTAACAAAGAGCTGTGATTTCTCATACCCACCTCCATGGGGTACTGTGCCACTTCACTGATGGTACTGTCAGATGTACACACAGTGAAAGAACTCAGAGTAACTCCACAAGGTTTCTCACACTGCTGGTGTAGCACAATGCTGAGGCTTTGAGGAATTGCCCAGATTTTTCTCTACAATCCTCCAGGCACCTCAGCAAGCTGTTCTCTTCTATTTGACAGCCCTGGCTTTCTACAGGCATTCTGGCTGGTAATTCTACATGCCCTTTTTGCAGTGATACTGATTTTCCCCTATTCACATTGCCTACTGATGAGCCGATCTGAAGTTACCTCTTGCTTGTAGGTTCAGCCTCTTGTTGAGTCACTTTGTGCTCTTTTATTTGATTGCTGAAGTGGAAACTGTGCTTTGCTCTTGGGCAGAAGCAGAGCCACAACAGCAGCACCAAAACCCAGCATGCATGTTCAGGCTTTGAAAAATGCAAGTGTGTTGGGCTCTAATGGAAGAGAAGGCAGCCCCTGTGTCTGCAGGGAGCCCAGCCAGATCCAGCGCTTTTCATAGATGCCCCATGTCTCCATCAGTATGCAGACCCATCTGTGCTGCTGAGATATCTGCATGGTGCAGACAGGGAGCAGGGGAATTCATTTATAAATAGGATCACTTCATCTTTCCCTTTCCTGCTGTCCCCACTCTCCTGTAATCCACACTGATGGAGGTACTTCACTGTTGAGAGCTATGAGTTCTACCCTACCTTCCCACCTGCTCTAATGTCACCAAACACTTTATTCTTTGCATTGGAAATAAAGTAAAAAAGCAGATGAGGTAAGGGTGGGGAAGGAGGGATAAACTCCAGTGGCTATTAGGGCTCTCAAAATACCTTTCACCTTTTGATTACCAATGACAGGTACTAGAAATGATGAGAGTCTGGCATCACAGTGCCTGCTTGCTGTCTCTAATGGATGTTAAATCCAACAGGTAAATAAAAGCATCTCCTCAGAAAGGTGCACACTATAAACCTACCCTGTGTAGCACAGCAGCCTGCACCAGAACAGCTCAGAACACTGGGTGAAGCTAGCTCTTCCTGCTCACTGCACTAGAAGGTTGTTACGTGTTGTATGGTCACAGGGAATTAAACATTGCTCCTACTCGTGCTTACTCACATGAGAAGCTGTTGAAGCTGTAGTCACACCGAATGCAGCAATCCTGTTAGTGCATCACAGTAACAGTTGCTCAGAAGAAAAACACAGCGAAAAAACATATGAGACACAGATTTTTTGTAATTAGCTTGAAGTTCTTCTCCTGGCATCTCACTGTGATTTTCTGGCAAAGTCAACAGCAGAGTTCCAGAATCCAAATTTTCTTTTCCTATGGCCCAATGGATGAAAAAACCTCCAGTGAAACTGTCCTGTGCACACAGTCCTGGCTCTATTGTGGCTAGGCTGTGTGGCCTTCATGTGTGTTGTGGCTTAGATCCAGCCAAGAGTTAAGCAAAACGTGGCCACTTGCTCACACACACACAGAGTGGGATGGGAAGGAATATTGGGAGAAAAAGGCAAAACCTCATGGGCTGAGAAAAGGAGACTCTAACAGAACAACACAAGAGATGAAGAAACAAAAATAACTAGTAACGAAAACATATATAAAGTGAATTCTATAGAATGAACCCAACTGCCTGTCCCCAGCCCCTATACAGTGGCCATGACATCAGTATGGTATTAGATACCCCACTGGCTGGTTCAGTTATTGATCCTGGCTGTGGTACCCTCCCAAACTCTGGTGAAATTAACCCTCTCCTAGCCAAACCCAGGACAGTGTTTTCTTCCTTTCCCAAGTTCACACTGCCTGTTGGTAGGTTGATTTATCCTCATTTGTGTGAGTACAGGTACAGAAATTGAGCTTTGCCTTCTGATAGCAGAGGAGTGACTCCAAATTCCCTAGAAGAAACCAATTTCTTGCTGGAAAATTTTCTTTTCTTATTAAGGAAGTAAGAGAGGAAGTTCTGGAAATTTCTTCATCTGGGACTGAGGATGTAAATGTTCATAAACAGACAATATAGTAATGATTGGAGAAAAGAGTTACTTTCTAACAAAAGAGTAAAAATATGCTGAACAAATTTACCCTCTAGATAGATGGCTGACAGATTTGTCAGAAGCCAAAGGGTCACAGCAACACTTAGGGCAGTTCTACTAGTTCCCCTGGAAAATAAATGTCCTTGTAATCGTTGAAAGGTCCCTCTTGAAACAGATGATTCAAAGAAGCATGTATAAATCAACCATCACAGCCATGAAAGCAAGGGAGAAAAGCAAATGTTGCACGGTCACAAGTGTGGAGAAGCTCCATGGGCTGGAAGCACAGTGCTGAGCAAAGCAACAATAACAGTTCAGTGGCAGATATGTCCCTGGTTTGTGGTACCATTCAATGGGAAACCTGCTCCTGAAAGCTTTGGGTAAGATGAGATTTCCTCCACTGGCAGATAAGTCTGTCTTCCAGGACCACCACAGATGTCCAGTGGAACAGATGGCAGACCTGGTTTTCCAACCACAGCCTTGCAGAATGTCCATGAAGTCACTGTTACTCCTTACTGTTCACACTGCCAAAGAGCTGCAGGGAACCTGGGACAGCAAGATGAGCTTGCATTAGACAGGGAGACAGTCTGTTCACAAAGTGATTCCCTCCATCAGAGGGATGGAGATCGTCCCTCAGAGGCAATGTGGCTCAGATATATTATTTCAGGTCAGCATTTCCCATCAGCAAGGCACATCTCCTTATTGAGGCAAAGCTCAGTGAGATACTGAGCTCAAGACAGAAAGTTCTAAGGTGTCAGCACAGACTTTGGCAAGCTCCAATGGCTTTGCAAGATACTCCAGGATCTAGCATGTCCAAAGCTTTTCTCAATGGAGTTATGCATGGAAAATTAGATGTGCTGCCTGGTTTCCAGCCCAGGAAAGAAAGACAGCAGGGATTGGAGATTTACTAAGGGAGAAGTGAAGGCACACATGAAGAGACAGCAAGGAGGGAGGCAGGAGAAATCAGAGGGAGGAAGATGGGATAGGTAAGAGGGAAAAGGAGTGGTCAGCAACCACAAGCACAGCAATTAATGGTGAAGATGCAATATTGGAGGTCTCAGAAGAGAAACCAACAATAGTGAAGAGAGGAAACCCACTGGTTTGTTGTACTATAGCTCATGACCTCTCCTTGAGCCTTTACCTTCACTCTGCCTGGGCATTCCCACCGCAAATCTGACACTTCCAGGATGCAACAGATGGGCTGACTGCCCCTACACTGCACAAGGAGCACACCCATGCACACTCATTTCTCCCTGAGAAACCCCCATGGGAAAAATGGCAGCCCTGTGTGAAGACTGATTTCAAGCAAACAAAGAGCTATCACAGTATTTGCTGGTCATTTGCATGGAAAAGTGCTTGTGAATATGTGATGTAATAGAAAGCCAAGGCTTCAAGTCTTTGAGTCATCAAACTGGGACCTCTGCAGTGCAGAATTATGACAGTTTCCTCATTTGACACTTGGCTGTGGAACAGCAAAGCATTCCACCAGTGCAATTGATGTGCTGGAGGTTCTTCCCATGCACCTTCTCAAGCATCAGACTTCAGCACAAACACACCCTGAGGCAGGGGCAGCTCCCTAGACACTGAGGTGTCTCACCACTATCCCTGTGAAGCAAAGCAGCAGTGATGGGAAGATGCAGTTGATAACAGGCCCTCAGGACTAAACAGAACTTTAGGATTTGCTGAAACATTGCTTTAAGTCTACCAGTACATTTTCTGGTTGGTAGCCAGACCCCACAACTTTGTAGTTGTCACTGTAAGATAGACCCTACAGATCAATCCCCTTGCTTGGCAATGTCATGTCAGATTGGGATGACAGTAGATTTCATGAGAACCTGGCGTGGGTGCTTTTATCACTTACTTCACATATGGAAAATCTCATCTATTTTTGCCAAAATTTCATGTAGAAGAACTGGGAAGGGATGAGGAGGAGTAGAAGGGGAGAGGTGTGACAGCAGTGTCAGTCTGTCCCATTTCTGACATTTGAAAAAGAAAGGAATTTCCATTTCTCATTCTGGGCTTAGTTCTGATCAAAAGGAAAAAAAAAAGGGGGGGGGGGGGGGGGGAAGGGGGAAATTGCAGTGCATTAAAAAAAGTAAAGTCTGAACAAAGCTGTTGTGTTCTCAAGAAGCAGTAAACTTCTCCCTGAACTTTTCATTCACGGAGACCATTAACTTTTTTGTTGCATTCCATTCTGACTTGGAAAAAAAATATGGTTTTCAAAACTATATTCTTTCCTGGAACAGCGTTCTCATGACCCCCTCCTGCAGTGCCAACCTAGTGTGGGTTCAGGAGGATGGCACTGCCAAGAGCACTGCTGCTGACTCCACATTTACGTCTTGGTCTCACCTTCTGAGTCAGAATGTTAATTTTAATACTTGCATAACTAAATATTTTATGGTCTTCAACAAAGGGAACGTACGTACAGATGTGACATTTCTGTTATGCCCAAATCAGGTAAGACAGAGGATGTCAGAATTATGGACAACCAGAAAGCACCATGCCTGCCAGGACCTCTCCCCATTGCCACCTTGGTGAGCCTGGGGTAAGCAAGGAAAGAAACCAAGGGCACATCAAACTACAGGAAAGTGAATAAGGAAGAGTTTAAGGCATAAATAATGGGAAAAGCAAGCAGGCAGCCAAGAGGAATAACCTTGACTGATGAACAACAGGATGTGTGATGTCCTTTCATGTGGAACAAAAGGCAAACATGAGACTTTACCCTGTTCTTTCCGCCTGAAAAACACTGCTGATTACACAGAGCAGAGGTGAAGTTAGAAGTCAAACACAAGCCCTCAGTCTACTCTTTACAACCACAATCAGACAACAGACAAAAGGGGAAAAAAAAATGCAAAATATCCCTGTTACAATGTAGAGCCTTGCTAGAGGGATCCTAACCACAAAGGAGGGACTATAGGCTCTTAGCAGTTCTCATATCCTCTTAGGTGCTTGGGAAGGAATCACCAGAGGGTGAAACTTAATTTCTCAGTGGCTGACTCTGTGTGTTGACCTGCACAGTCCCTCCCCTCTTTTTTTTTCTTTTTTGGAGGGGGGTGTTGTTTGAAGTCAAACCCCACGTAAAACCAGATAAAAACAAATCAAGAGATTCCAGCTGAGAACTGGTTAGGAGACATTCTCCAGAAAAACCATGGGTTACAATACTGTGAGTCTCTCAGAGCCCTTCTCAACTGATAGCAGCAGTCAGCTGCCCACACTGACACTGCACTAACTAGAATAACCAATAGGCCAAACTGGGTGTAGAAGGGATCTGGGTTGTTTTTCACCAGCCTGTTTACAGTACTGAACTGTGGTTTACCATTAAAGTTAGTTTCCAGCTGTTGTTATTACTGTCTCGGTTATTCTGGACAGTTCTCTCTCTGATTTTCCTCAGAAACATTATCTGAGGATCTGCTCCACCAAAGCACCTAAGTTCTAGGTGGGGTAAAAAAAAAAAAGGAAAGCACTTCTGATGAATTTTCATTTCTGAATGGAAAGCTAAATATGATTCCCCACTTGCTGGAATCAGAGCACAAGTATAAATCACACACGATTTGTGGTACCAGTATCCAGTGGGAGTTTCTCAGGAGGGTTTGCTTCCCCAGGGCCTTGGTTTCAATGTGACACTGACGTATTTGGCTTCTCTCCCATTTCTCTCCCATGCTTCGTTTCTGAAGAGCCTGAGTAAGGCTCCACCCCAGCATTACAAATTCACCTGGGATACCAACATGGGCAATGAAACCGAATCGTTTAAAATGGTTCCCTTCACCCCCATAGGAGTTCATTTATTCTGATCAACCTTTCCCTGTTTTGGATAATACATGAAAATAATAATCAAACTTTCATTTCTCTTTCCCCTTAAATCCACTATGTGCTTTAAGCTGTAATGGAGCTGAGAAATACCTGCTAATGAAGGCCCAGGAACAGCTTTGTATCTGTACAGTTACCCAGAGATTTCTTTCCCTTTCCCTCCACATTTCACTGTGTCTAGGGTATTGTTCTACTTTCTCAGTTACCAATAACTAATTTAAATTGTCCCAATTTTCATCTCCCTTCTGGTAGCCTCTTCTACTGATCCCAGAGGAACTGCCAGCGACACTTCCCCTCCTTTCTTTCCCCCGCTCTGTCTCCCTGCTCAATATCTAATAATTTATGTAAATGAATTCATCAGTATCAAAATAATGTTGGAGGGAGAAGGAGGGTCTCACTGATTATGAAAAACATGTGAAGAGCTCTGGGAAAACACTGTTTTCCTTTAAATCTCTATATGCTGCAATGCACCTCCTTAAAACTGCCTTAATCAAGACTCTGTTCACATTAGCTAGTGATTCTTAAGCAATCTTAAGATAATAATTTTCAGGTGAACTACATTTTCCAGGCAGTAACCATAAGTCATTACTTGCAGTTCAAGCATAGCAGACCATTTCTAATTCTAAAACCTAAAATTATCTTCACTTTTAAGAGCCACTCCTTTAAATGAGCACATTCCTTAATATGACATCTTCCACAAGTGTCTTACAAGTTTTATGTAGCAGTACAAAAATAAAGGGTGTTTGCTGATGAATCTTTGGCATTTCTCAACTTTGAAGCCATGGAGTTGCCAGAAAATGGTTTTGCTGAGGGAGCTGGTAGGCCACAATCCCTTTTGCCCACTGGTATCACTGCCACGACTGAGACTTTGTTCATTTAATTACACAAAGGTTCCTATTTCACTCTCTCCTATGGTATTTTTACATCAGTCTGTCTTCTAATTGTAAGCTGCAGACATTGCACTTGATGAAAGCAGGCAAGAAATTTATTTAATTCTCTTTAAACCTTTGAATTACACGCTGAAGTGCTGAGGTTAAACCTCCAACCCTGAAGGAGGGTTGGCATATGGATGATGTCCACAACCAGGCATGAAAGACCCTCCTGACTGGTTTTCACCCAGGGTCTGGCTAGCCTTGGGTGGGAACTGATGAGGAGATCACCACCAGGTGCCCCCACCTTCCACATTAACTTGGAGGTGGGGCAAGAAGTCACCTCTATAAGAGCTGACTGCTTGCAGGGGGGTTTGGAGATTTGCTTGCATAGTGGATGTATTTTGTGAGGGTTCTGGTTCTTGAAAGGGCTCCCTGAGTCTTCATAAGCAGTGGAGTTGCTAGGATGGTAGAAGAAGATTATGATCCTCTCTCTGGGAAAATTATGGTCAGACCCTGGGTGAACACCAATCAGGAGGGTCTTTCTTGCCTGGGTCCTTTGTCTTCCCATGGCTTGGTTGCATGGCCAGCTTGCTCCCTTCTTTACATCCTATGCTGTGAGTGAGTCTGTTAATTTATTCCTCCCTCCAGTGGTCTGGCACCTTGGATTGCTTATGTATGATCTAGGAGCAGAGGGAGTAATCTGGCTGTTGGTTTTCCTGTTAATAACAATATCCTTCTATATTGGGCAAGTGGTCAGCAGAAGTCACATGCACAATAAATATTGACAAGGAGATGAAGTTAAAACTTTGCTGCATCTTGCAGCAAGAGTTAACAAATGGCAGAAGGAAGTGTGGAGGTGTGACAACCACAATGCACAAGATACAAGTCTTTCTTCTAAGTGGGGATTGGTAATGGCTAATCCCCTTAAGAATCATACCCTGCATACAAGGCATGCTCCCCTTAAGTCCACCTCCTAGATCATCTAGGAGGGTATCTTTTATGTTTCTGCACTCTAAGCAATAGTCAGGGACCAGTAAGTAATTGCAGAAATTCTCTTGCTCATAATTTGGTATTGTTTTTCTCTAGTACTGGAAAATAAAAATAGGGTCTTAAGATAATTCAGCCTAGGAAAGACTCCAGGAGCTCTATAACCCAACCTTCCACTTAAAGCAGGGTCAGCTGTGGGATCAGAGGATGTTGCTCAGGGCTTTATTGAGTCAAGCCTTAAAAGCCCGCAAGGATGGAGAATGTACAGCCTCTTTGGATAACATCTGTTTCCAAAAACTCACCTAATCTTGCATCTAGTCCAGCTGACAAAATTCAGTTGCCTTTTTTGTGTTTTTTTGCAGCCCCTAGAAGCTACAAAAATATAATATTTGTCAAGTAACATTTTTGAGTTGAAGATTTTAAGCAAGTTGCTGTTTACAAACTGGTATCATCTGTATTATCTTCCCATGCTGGTTTTCCAAAAGCCCTGTTATTAAACCCCCTGGACAATCCACACTCCCCGAGGTGTGCAAGGTCCTGCCATAAAGCTGCAGCCACACTTGGCTCAGCTTTACTGCACGTTTCACAGTGAAGAAAACCAATGCATAGAGAAGTCTGTGACCAGAATGTAGGCAGTGTAAAGTCACTAAAGGAGATGCGAATTTCCATTCATTGCCCTCAGTGCCAATCTCTATGTTTTCTCTCTGGCTGTCTAAGCAGAATTCAGTCCTAGTCTGCTCCTAATGGAGTGTACACAGACCATACAGGAACCACAGTTAACTCTTTAGCTACCACTTGCTTTTTTTGTTTCATCTTTACTACTGTAGCTATTGAAATTTAAAGTTAATTAATAATCTTATTCATAAATCCTACCTGGTTTGATCCTGTTCCCTACAAGACCATCATTCTCTGCTCTTCAAAGCTTTTCTTTAGCATGTTGTAGGTTGTTGTGAATCAGACTAGCTCCAAAAAGCTGCCAGGGGCAGCATCAGGCTTTGCATTTTTATGTGAAGTTCTGAAATCTGGCAATTAAGATGCCAATGGACAAAGTCCTGCCTCTGGCAGCCCCCTCTGCCCTTCACAGCAAGACATCTGAGCTGCTCATCCATTAGGCTTCCTCATCACTGCAGCCATCAGCATGACTCTTTACGGAGACTCATCGCCAACTTTACTTTCCTTAAAAACCTGCCCTGTGGTCCTGGAGCTGTTTGAAATGTAGTTTAGGTATTGGTGAGAAGGTGAGGGTAAAGTAGGGCAGAGAAGTGAAGGAGCAAGGGAGGAATGGGGCACTGAATTGGCAGTGATGACCTCATCAGCTTTTCAAGATAAGTTGTCTCCACTCACCACTCAGGGGCCCTAATTGCAGAGGAGCACCAAAGAAACTGCAGAATTTATCCACCAGAAATAACGCTTCTTTTGCAGCCTTCACAGGATTTCTACCCATGTTGCTGTAGCACAGGTCTGTGTTAAGGGAATATTTCTTGTCTGTGAGGAATTTCAATAATAAGATTTATTTCAGATAGATGCAAAATAAAGAAGCAGATATTCTCACGGAAAGAAAATTTCCCTCTTCCCCCCAAACCAGATTGCTTTGGGGTCATCCAAAAACCTTTTAGCCAGAAAACTGACAATTTTTTTCAACATTTTTATTATATGTCATAATTTTTTTTTTCTTTAAAAAATACTTCCTCTTGGAAATTTTGGTTCCAAAAAAGAGAGGAAATTGTGCCCTGATATCATTGGCATTTAATGACTTTTCTCCAAAATAAGATTCTCATTAGCTCATCTAATGTCTATAAATATTTTATCTTAATGGAATCATATATTTCAAAGGAACACGATACTACTACATGTCTTCAGATTTTCACTGTACTAATTATAAAGATGTTTGTTCTTGGCTATTATAAAAAGAACTGTCCGGTCTTTTGCTGTAACATTTTCACAGACCTCTTAATGCCAGCAGTAGGTAGCTACGATGGCGAATGTCTAACTGACTCCATTTGCCACTCCAGCCTCCTTATTATATTATTTGCATAAGAAAGTGGACACAAATTTTGTATCAGGTATCCAAACTCTGCCTGAAGTTAGAGGACTTAATTTGTGTGAAATCTGAGAGCCTTTTTTCCCACAGAGAGCCATGCAGGGCTCTGGCCAGGCAGCTGTCAGCAGTGCCGACGGGGGCTCCATGAATCACATCAGCCCCCACAGTGAGCTGGGAACCCCGTTCCCCCGAGCTGCCTCTTTGAAGTGCTGCTCGGGTACAGGCCACCAGTGAGATGACATTGTGTGTAGCTCCTGTTTTGCAAGCAAGCCCAAAATAAGAGCAAAGGAAGACCTTTAACCCTGACTGATACAGCATATAACGAGATATAGTTCTAAAAAAGCAGAGTTTTTACTAACGTGATTTGGGAGAAGGACAGAAAAAGCCAGAAAATTCTAATTAATAAAAGCATAGGTATTTGTTTAATATGTGATTTGCTGCATGTGAAAGAACGTTGCTTATTTGGCTGAGTTCTAGTCCTGAATCTGTTTGCTATGACATTTACTGTTAAATCACTACCGGATTATCTCTACTATTTATAGAAAAGTTAAAATCCATTTGCTTTACCTCAAGGTAATTAGTTTGAGGGCTGTGAGGTTGAACTCAGTATGTTTGTCTCATAAAACTAGTATACTCTTCCAAATTTTCTCTTCTGTATGTTGAAGCTGCTCCTAGCCAAAAATTACTTGCTCTCCACCCCCATTTCAGCACTGCTATATCCTCTTCAACCAAAACAAGCTAAAATAACTCTAATCACCTATTTTTACTGTTTGAGTTAGGGAGTGTTCACAGGACTCATTTTGCTGTCAGAGCTGAAGGGCTGGCAGAACAGGAAAAGGAAAGAGTTACAAATTTAGAGGGCAAAATAGCAGCTGGTGATGATAATGCCATAAACTGGTGGAGGTGTTTGCACATTGAGCATCTGTCTATGGCCTAAAGTGAGTGTTCTGTTTGGGGATTTTTTATTATTATTTTTTTTTCAGGGTTTTGTTTTGTTTTAGTACAAGATCACTTCTGTACTGTTAATACAGTTCAGAAAGAAACTTAAGAAAGCAGACTAAGTCCTGTTTGTTTTTTTTTTTTTTTCATTCTCTATTGGATCACTGGAAGAAGCAGTTCATGGCAAACAAGGAAGACAAACCTGGAACCTTTGCTGTATCCTACCTCTTATTTAAGAAGATTTGTGATTCTACTTACAAAAAGAAATCCAGCAACCTGCCATGTGGCACTGGTAATTTACCTGAGCTAAGTTTTTCACAATTTAATGTCTAATACTAATCTTTTAATCCATATTTAGGTTCCTGTAATGAACTCTTCTTAAATGTTATCTGCAGGTGCTCAGACATACTAAAAAATTGATAAAGTATATACTTATTCTTACTTAAGGCACTTGAATTTAAATTTTTTGGCCATAATGACTTCTCCTTGGTGTTAATGAAGACTTTCATACATTTGAAGAGCTCTTCTGATGTTTGTATAGAAATTTTAAATCATACTTCTCTGTAACTGCTGAACATTTATGCTTCAAGAACCAAAAGAAGTCCACAGTAGCAGCAGGCAAACTCTAGATTTTTGGGGTTTTTTTCCCTATTCCATGACAGGCATTTTTAGTCAATCTTTTTTTGCAATGTTTGGAGGAACCTCCCTCCTCCCTTTAACTCTACATGGGGCTGGGTGACACAGAGAGACTTGCTGAAAGTCATGGTATTGGGTGGGGAGGGCACAAGCCTTGTTTAGATACAGATTCTGGCTCATGAATTTTAACCCTTTGTTCTCTGCCTCTGGGATTACAACTATAGGAAGAACATTTTCTTAGAAACCCAAGCTTTTGAAGAAGCTCCAATTAGTTCAGAAGAAGCAATAAATTCTCATTTGTCCAAATCACTAATGGTCCAAATGCTCTGGCCTGCTTCCCCAAGTACCTCCATCTCCCTCTTCCCAAAGTTACCGTATTATCTTCCTTAAATGGAGTAACTGTGGTCTTCCAACATTGTCTAGTAAGTGGAAGACAGAAGGAGAAACAGGACTGTAAATCACGAATCAAGGAGTAAAGGTGTGCTGATTTCTTTTATCAGACCTTTGCTTAAGATTTCTTCCTTCTATTTCTATTACAGAGGCACCATCCTGACTAGCCCCATCAGGTGATGTAATATGAATAATAAGAGATTTTGTTGCTAATTTTCTGTGGAACAATGCACAGGATTTGTCACAAGGGACGATTTGGGGTAGAAAGGGTCAGGTAAAATCTCAGAGGCTGCACTCCTCACGCTGCCCATTATCTATTTCCCCAGTGTCCAGCCACAGCACTAGCAGCTGAAGGACTGGCATGTCACAAGCTTTTGTCTCTGGAACAGAATTTCCCCAAGTGGCCGATAACAGGCTCAGTCTGTTCCACAGAGGATGTATTCAGAGCCTGCCCTGATACATTTGCTATAAACAAAAGCCAGAGAATGTTAAATTTTGTCTCTAACAAAATGCTATTCTGGCTATTCAGATAAAACAGGTTTGGCTGAAGGTTTTTTAGATGCAGAGCTGCCTTTGCTGTAGGAAACTCATGTATTAAGGAAAGATCAATACCACAGCTAATGGCCTAAGGTATCAGAAAACCTCACTGGAGGAAATGAGAATGTTGTCTGGAAACCAGATGATGATAATCCTCAGGATAAATGGATTTAGAGATTTCCGAAACCATTCTAGTAAACAGAGGGCAGACTTAGGCAGTTATTTCAACAAGTTCCTTTACGAAAGAGAAAGAGATTGCCATTTTCCTGTTTGGTTTTAGTCTTGACATTGATGAGTCTCACTGAATATTTATTAACTTCTTAAATGCAGAACAGACCTTTCAATAAAGCACCCTCTTCTTTACAGAGAAATCTTACTCTGGTCATTTTGTCTTGCAAATGTTGTCCTTGCACGTGCTGTGGAAAAAGGTTGGCAGAGAGCCCTCAATTTCCCTGGGGTCAAGCTAAGGCAGCTGGAAAGCTTGTAAAGGACTGAAGGCAGAGTTCAGACAAGTACCACAAAGCAGAGATCCCTTGATTCTGCCCTCAGTTTCATGGCTGTGAACCAAAAAGCATCCAGAGAAGAGCAGTGTTCAGTGTGACAAATAACACCACAGAGACAGCCCTAGTGCCTAGGTTCAAAGGTCCTCCTAGCCCACCCACCCCCATTTGTCTTCTCTCTTAGCACCCCTGCAAACACCTCTTTTCCAAGCTGGTAATTGATAGCCTAGGTCATCTCTTCTCCTTCAGAAGATATTTCATTATTTTGTTCATACATGTTATATTTTCTAGTTGTACAGCTTCCTCTGTGAGGATAAAACCCAAATACAACATCCAAGATCTGGGAGCTTGTGGTACTTCTGCAGCTGCTTAGGAACATGCTCTGTGTTGTCCCCTGTTCTTCACCATATCTTTTTGTCTGTTGCGGAGCACTGGGCTTGTATGTTTTGTTTGCTCCCTCTTTGGATAGAAGCATATGATCTACTTTATAGGACCTTAATGGATTATGGTGTGTCAGCTAAACTCCCATAACTGACTGTGTGCAGACCCAGACCAACAAAAAGGTGAAACACATAAGTTTAAACCACCATAAATGTCAAAGCAGTTTACCTTGCAGGCAGAGCAGGGTTGGCTATGCCCATTCAGCTGACTTGCAGTAACACTGAGTCATTGCAACACAAACACATTTGAGGAGGTCCATCTGAAAAATGGGAAGTCTCATTTTGCTTGAGGGTCACTTACCCCTCACTGTGGTGAGCCTTTGAGTCGTTTCAGTTTCAGATATACTGAAACCTCCACCCGGATTCCAGCTCTGAACTAAACAACTCATGGTTCAACCAGCTCCATGCTACAACTCTGCCCTAGTCACCAACTTTCATGAGGTCTCTGTAGACATACACAGGGAGCAAGCTGCAGATTTATTTCTGGAAGCCTTGTGTCCAGCATTTTTTCTTTCCTATCATATAGCAAAAACATTGACATTCAGGAAAAATTGCAGTTGGGAAGAAGTCCACTGCTGAGTTGTCAGTAGTGTGAGTGGGTACTTGGGAGAGAGCTGTATAAGAAGATTGCAGAAAGAGTCAGTTGGGGACCCTATTTGACCATTACCATAGTGATTTTTTTTCCCTCTCCTTACACTGAGACAGCATCTCCTGTGTTGAAAGTAGAATTTGTTTTCTTTTCCTTCTACTGCTGTGCATCTTTACGAAGAGCCTTGCTGTGACTTCTCTACACACCCACTTGTTACAGTCAGATAGCCTTCCCTTCTCCACTTCTCTCAGCCTATCCTGCCATGTCCCACGCCCCAAGTGCTGACCCACATGGTACATTACTGCTAGACTCACACCAGTATGCTAGTGCCTTTTTTGTGTCTATACCAGTGTCCATACTGAAGCCCCAGTGCTGGCTTGTAAGTGCCAGACAGAAGACAATGACCCTTTCCCTTAACCTACTGCTACATTTCCCCTCTCTGTGAAGCTGGCTTTTGCTCCAAGGGCATGTTGTACATTCACATTCAATTCATCTTCCCCCAGACCTGCACAGATTTTCTGCATGTCCTCTTCTGTACAGATAGCTCTGGAAGGAGCAGCATCTTCCTGACAACCACAACCCCATCCTGCAATTCCCTGAATGTAAGGAGCATACAAGGATGTGCCCAACTGCTGTCTACACATGTGTACCCAAAAAATGGCACACCAACTAGTCACACGTTAAGGAGGTGCTGCTTCCTCTGCATGCCACAGGCACTCTCTGGTGTGTGCATACACCCACTCAGCCATGAAGCAGAGGAGACACTGATCTGGGTTCCCTTTCACTTCCAGAAGAGGACTCCTGGCTGACACAGCAGGAAAGGGGTGTCGATGAAGCTGAGCGTGTCTTTCACAAAGATACACAGCCTGGGGTCTACTGAAGACTAGGGAAAAGAATCCACCACTCAAAGGACCATATACACTTCATTTGAAGTCTGATACGTAACAGTTTGATGGTGTTGGTTCCATGTCATCTTCAAAACACTTTGCATTTGTTTGTTTTTAAAGAAGTGATAAATATAAAAGGAAAAGGGGCCCTATTGGATAACAGCTGTTTCTCTGATTATAGCTCCACCAAGGCACCCTAAGACTGACAATTCTGTATGAAAAAAAAAAAAAAAAAAAAACACCAAACCAAATCACCAACAAAAAAAATCCTACACTGAGAAGTTTATTTCTCAGACCTTTCCATTTTATTAAATCCTTTCTGGCCTTTGTCACCCCTTTCCAATGAATTTTCACTTTTTAGCATGACAGAATCCCAAAAAAAAATTTCCCTGCAGCTTTTTCTGTCCATTCTAAATATTTATCACTCAAAAACATGCATCACGTTTAAGGAATGTCTGCCAGTCTGGATTAAGGGGAGGGAGGAAATAATCTTCAAATAGTTGGAAGGACCATAGTTTATCCTTGCAATCTTTTTTTTTTTTTTTTTTAATTCATTTCATTTGAATGAGCTCAGCTTCAGTACAATTGATTTCCAGCTCCCTCGAGTAGGTTTCAATGTTGCTGACAACAGAAAAAAATTGAATGATTTGTTGACTGTATCTATAGATGCAGCAATCTCCATTCCATGTAGAAGTTTCACAATACCTTGCAACATAAAGCTGGTATTTTCTGCTCTCTGCTCATAAACTGGAAGACTGAAAAGATTAGTATTACAAAGAAGAAGGAGAAGAAGACGAAAGAGCCTGTCCTCCAAAAGGGCTGTATCTGTGGGATTGAGACAACACAGTTAGGAAAGAGCAGGTGGGACAATGTGTTGCAGAAGTCTCTTGGCTTGCGCTACACCTTTGTATTTACTTGCTGGACATGGTTGAGCATTGCCAGTTTCCATCTGTACCACATCCTGCTGCCTACACCATTAGCAGGGCAGTAATAACCCATCCCTCTCTGTCCTATAGGAGCTTGATTTCATCAGCCACCGTTTCTCTCAAACAATTAACATGATAATGTTAAACATTGAGTAATTACACCTTGCCCTACTTAGCTTCACATCTGTTTTCTCTGTTTGAGAGTTGCAGAAAGGCCTTTGTGCATGAAAACTCCTCTGCTTTTCTCCAGGTGTCTGTTTCTTTAATAGATGGTAATACTTCTCTACATTACCTTTTTTCTTTTATACATCCTTAAAAGTTTGTAGTTGTAAGAATACTATCACCAAAATATGTTACTATGGCTACTGTATTTGTGACTGAGCTGTAACGTCAACAATGATATAGCCATTAAAAATCCCCCAACACTTCTCACAGAAATAGGAATGTTAGTCCAGATGACCTTGCCCAGTGTGACAATCTTTACACGATGTTTCAGCTGAACTGTAGCTCCCTTTACTTTCTGTTGTAACTGTGGGTTGTTAAACAGCTGCCACAATTCCCCCAACTCCCCCAGGAGACTGAAATGCAAATGAATTATAGATAGAATACAAGCAGTCTTACGTGTGCATAACCCAAAGCCTCTTCCATGGGTCAGAATCATATGGTTACTGTCCTGTCAGATCTCTGGAATAAAAATCCATGGACTTTGTGAGATGATCCCAGTGTATTGATTGCTATAAAGGTGTCTGAGAATCTTTGACTTGAGATAAAAAGACATCAGATGTTTGTGATTAACGATCAGCTAAACTTGAATGTTGCTGAGAGATTTTCATTGATTCTAGCAATGTGCATCTCTGTGTGTGTATATTTATGCACTAGATACACAAACACAAATTGTTATGATGTACACACCGTACATAGGTGTGTCCATATATAATATCTGTGAGATGAGTATGGTACAGAGCTGTAAGAGTCCCTTCCACACACTGGGAAGTCAAAAATCTGGGGTCAGCTCAGCACCATAGCCATAGCACCAGCCCATAGCCCTGTCTGGGCATCCTGGGCTGTGTCTCACCCTGGATCCCCTCACTGTGCCTGATCCTGACCCCTCACCCACAGGCTGACATCCCAGCTTGGATCTGGCCTGTTCTCATCCCCAAGAGGGTATTTGGTGCTCAGGGCTGGGGCTTTGCCCATCTGAACCCCAAGCCTGCCCTTCTCCTGGCTGGGACAGGCCCTTGCTGTGAGGTCCTGACCTGATGTCCAGGGAGAGCTCCTGTGGTTCCCAGCCACAAAGAGCAGCCAGCCTGCTCCAGACCCCAACACTAGACCTATCAGTAAAACAGTGGAAATACAAAACGTGCAGGGAAAAGAGAAGGGAGAGGAAAGATTATAAGTTTTTAGATGGGACAGGAAGAAAGAGGGACCAGGAGAAGAGGGAAAGGAGAGGGAAAAAGGGGCAGGAGAAACAGGCAGAAGGAACTACAGAAATGAGCTATGTGAATGTCTTCTTACAACGACACTTAAGGTTAGATTCCTCCAAAGGAAGAAACAAGGAGATGACCATTAGGACTGAAGCTTGGGCTCTGTCCAGAGGCTGAACTGATTTTGTCAGTCCTGTCCTGTTTTGACCTTTCCATTTTTCAAGGGTAATTAAACACAATGGTTTCAGTCTGGATCTTGCTTCAACTAGTGATTCACCTCTGCTGACAAGGTAAAGAGTTACACAGGAGCGATCCAAACGGGCTGCCCAAAAAGCCATGTCCATACTGGTCTTCTTTTATGTGAAAATAATGCCACCGAGTAATTAGCAATAAAAATACTGTGCAAGAGCTGTGTATGCCATTAGGACTGAGTAATTTGGTCTTTAACCCGTGTAGCAGCTACTGCAAGATGCACTAAGTGACTGAAACCTATATATCTCATTATAATAAATAGTTTATAGATGACATCTCAGCCCAAATCACCTTCTATGACATTGTTTTTAAAGCCAGTGACAGGGTGATTTCGGTGACTGGTAATTGGAAAGGAAATCTTCCATTGCCACGTTAAAGTGAACCCACACCGATAACAACCAAGTGTTTTCATTTGATCCGTGTCAAACGTCAACAGCCCAATAAACTGGTGACTGATTCAATTTCTGTAGGTCAGAGGATGAAAGACCACCTCTTCCTCACTTCAGGTGTCTATTCACCATCGTTCACCCTCTGGCCGGTGCCTGTGTGGGAGCAAACTCTCACAGTGGACATCCTGCTATATTTGTTTTGCAGGGAGGAAGACGACTCTGCTATTTAAGGCTGTAAATCTGGCATTTTCCTAAGTGCTGAAATTCACACCTTCGCATTTCTTGCTAGATCCCTGCTATATAAGGTGAGCAAAGGTAACCATGTTGCTAATGTTTGCAGTAGTCCTTCATCTCCCTCCTTTCGGGACTGTTCCCATGTACATACGTACCCTTCAGCTCTGACGTCTGAAGCCAGCTCCTTCTCCATGCTTATGTGGCTGTGAGTGACAAAGCATCAAAGAGAGCTTCCTAACTGTGAAATTTATTAGACAGGAGAGCAGAGTCCTCTGGGGGAAGTATTGGAACAAAACGCCATCAGAGGAGGTTTTAGAGCTAAAGGGGATAAGATGTAGTGGGGGAGATAAAGTGTTAAATTACAGTCCTGCAGTGACAGGAATTGAGTGGGTACTCAAAACTACTTTTTCATTCCCCAGAATAGGGCAGGGAATGGGAAAAGCCTTCTCAACTCACTAAATTGGGTCCTCTGCCATCATGCTAAATAACTTTTTTCATTAATTAATTGTATCTATCTTTAAGTCATTCATGATTCTCTCCAGCTCCCCCAAGGAAGGAGGTGTCTGAGTGATTAAAGCATCTGGGTCGTTCATTCAAGTACTTCTGCAGATGTGAGTAGAAGGCCATGCTTGATCCCCTGAATGGTTCAACCTGAAGTGAAAAAAAAAGTGAGGCTGTTCTCTTTAAAAGTAATAGATCCATTTGTACAATTACAGCTCAGTTGAAGCCAACCCATGACCAGAAGACTACCCCAGAGTCTCACTATCCTCATGGCTAGAAACTTTATTCTGCTTTTCACCTAATATTTATTAATTCTCAATATTCTTTCTTTCTCTGGGCAAAATTTTTCTTTAGCTGAAACCACCCTTGCTCTTCACTGGTGTGCAGCCCAGTGCCCATTTGCAGATCACAGTCATGTTCTCTCATTCTTAATTGTGTTAAAATTAACAAGCCAAGCTGTCTTGGTGTAAGACAATCACTTCTATTTCCCAGATCACTGTTAAGGAGAAAAAGGGAATCATTGTTCATTGTCTTCTTAAAAACAAGAAGTAGTGACATGAGAGGAAATAACAAGGGTCAGTTTCTAACGAAGCAAAAGGTGATGGTTTCCCCACGTCTCGTGACTGCAGAAGTCCCTTCTGCTGCAGAGATGCTGGAAGTTCACATTGTTCAGACAGCAAACTGCAAGCAAAGTGAGCAAGTAAGGTATGGGAGGAAATCCAGTACAGGAAAAAGTCACCTGAAGATATTAAATGCAAAGATAACCCCTCTTGCCCAGGAGGCCTTCAAATTGAAATTTGCTGAGGACTGACAGTGTTTGGGGGAACTATTATGCATGCTTATGCTCTCTGACACTCTTTGTTAAACTTTTGCTCTTGGTCATAATAAGAGACAGGCTATTGCACTGTATATACCTTTAGTCTGATTCTTTATAGCTTTTCATATCATCAATAACAGTTTTCCACAGAATCTTACCCAGTTTGAGTGCATGATTCTTGCAGAAGCATAACTAACCTGGCAGTCAGCATTCCAGATGAGTCTAGTACAGGGCTACTAAATTCTTCCCTCTTCCCTAGTGAAAATATCTTCCCTGATACCATACAGCATTATCCTGTGATCAGTTACTATGTCTGCCTCTTTCTCCTGCCGAGTCATGTCCCCAGCCACTGCATTTTGAACAGCTGAATTTCATCCCACTGCTGCTTCTCCAGCACTTATGATCGTTCCAGTTTCCCTGTATGCTATTTCAGCCTTCTCTGAACTGATCATATCTACCACTTCTGTGGGATCAACAGGCATGAGTTCATTTGTATGACACTCTGGCAGTACCCTCATGAGGGCTACTGTGGTGACAGCATGCCACCATTACTCACAGCCCCTGTCTCCACTGGAAAATTATAATTAGTCAAATGCAAGAGCCTATGATGGCAACAATCAGGTTTCCTTGATGAATACAGTAGGAGAAATTGCACTGAGGGGGGTCCAAGTCCTTTTCCTGAAGATAAAGCTGGTGTTTGTAACCTAGACTTCATATTTCAGAGAGAAATCCTATTTTTGTCCAGGCTTCCCTCTCTACTTTTTGTGTGAACCTTTGCACATTAATTTTGTCTTAGTGAAGGACAATTGTTGGAACCTTAGATTTCCATAGAACAAAAAACCCATTTCACATCTGATTTTACTACTTTCCAAACAACCTGGAGCAGGATTTTTCATTGCTGTACATATAAAGAGGCCTTATAAAAAGCAAAGCAACTGTGGCTTATTTTATAGCATTTATATTATTTTTAAAGCACCTTCTACCCACCCTTCCAGCTGATTTCCAATCTCCTATTTTTGAATCTATAACCTAATAAAATTCCAACTTTCTCCATATTTTCCCATTGTGTCCTTCAAAACTATCAATAACCACATGCCTGAATTACTTTTTGTTCAAAATAATTCATCACAAAATGAGAAGTCAAGCCTAATCAGTCAGCCTTTGTTCCCTCAAAGGCCTCTGGCTGTTGTTAAAAAATATCCCTTGTCACACTTTAGATAGCCCAACAGTCTGGAAATAATCCAAAAACCACTTTTTTATAAGTACAATGATAAACAAAATCTGCTCCATTGCTACTCTAATTGACTTCAGAGTCTAACACAACCCTTGGATTGACCTCTTCCTGGGCAAACACAACAACCAGAGGAATTATTTAAGTACCAGCCCAGGCTTAAATCCACACACAGATTTCCAGTTAAACATTAAATAACATTTGGTCTTTGTAAAACAAGGTGCTGCAGTCTTCAATCAGCTTCTGTCCTCCATCAGCTTTACAACACTGGGAAAATAAAGGACAAGAATTGGCTGGACACGTGATGTGAGACAGGTGGCAGGCTGACCTGTGCTTTAAAGGGGTGTTGCCCTATTAGCCAAGGTATCACCAGTAAGACTTTAAAACCCATTATCACTCACAGGAGTTCAAAGACTTTCCTTTTATTCCCACAGAGTTCTTTTTAGTGTGCTTTTCTTGCCATTTAAATGTTTTCACTCTGGATTTATTGGGGGTTTTTTTAGCTGCTGTTCAGCACTAGCTGCTGATTTTTGCAATTTGAGTTTCTTAGATTGTTAAAAGTAGACACGAATTGTGCTGTGTGTTATTCCAGCACATGTAAAATGTGTGATATTTCAGTTAAGGTAGGATTGGTAGTAATGAGACCACACATTTTAAAAGAACAGTATTAACTTTTAATCCTCATTCAGCCCTTTGAAGAAGAGTCACTAAACTGAAAAGCAACATCTCCTGTTTCAATGAGACATCTTAAATATTCATACTCCTCTGAAATCAATTTAAGAATTAAATATGTTAAATGACCAAACTGCAAGTTCCAGTTCCTCATAACCATTTGCCATTACTAGTCTTTCCTTACACATACTGTCCCTGTGATAGACAGTCATGAGAGATTTGAGATTAGAGGAACATTCAGTAGTTTCTTCTTTGCTTGTCACCTGTTTGTTCACCCTGTAGCCTTGAAAGCTCCTGAGATACAATCACTATTTGCTTTCTGTATCTCTCACTGGCTCTATCAACTCACTCAAATATGAAAAGCTCTCCTAACAAGAGGCTTATTAGAGGCAAAGGTAGAAGGCAGCACACGTGCAAAGTGGAATCTGATCTGCAGTGGCTGGAGGTCCTTCAGCAGGGAAGGTCACCAGCCTGCGTTGCAATGCTGGGAGGCAGCTGTGATCATGCAGGCAGCAGCTGAGAGCTCAGGTTCTCCCTAGCCACACTGCAGCAGGCACTGCTGTTGGTACAGGGCCCAATAAAAGGTGTAAGAACACAGCTCTGGTGTGTATGGTAATGCCCTATTGATGACCAGAACCTGCAAGGCAGGTCCTTTTTACACTGGTCAGACTTTTTGAACCAGTGCAGCACTGCCACCCTTTCCTAAGCTTCTGATTGACATTCACACAAATTAGTTCACCCATCTAGGCAAAATTTGCTGAAGACACAGGGAAATGTTGGGGTGAAGGTTGGACTCGATGATCCTAGAGGTACTTTCCAACCACAGTGATTCTGTGGGTAGGCACACAGATACACCTGTCCAGCAGCCATGGATGGTGTCAAACCTCAGCTTCTCTGTGGGGTACTTCTCCATGCATGGAACTTACCCAAGACACAATTATCCCTCTTCACTGCATGACACAGTGAACCAAGACGTGAGGAAAGGGACTAAGAGATGAAAATTCTACCCTTCTCACACCTGTACTTCTGCAAGTGACCTGCCTTCAAACACACAAAGTGTTGCTGCTGAGGTCTATTCTGGACACACTTTGTGCTGAGTAGGACTCAATAAACAGAGTTTCCCAGACTGTGTCTGGATGTCAACGGGATGGAGAGGAGACTTGGGACAGGAATCCCATATTACACAGATGCATAGGCTTGACTCATCTGCTACAGTTGCTGGACACTTTTAAACAGTTGATACTTCATTAAAGCAAAAGAGGAAAAAAAAGAAGGAATATACTTATGAAATTTCTCATAGATGAGACAGAGAGGAAAATATTGCACAAAGCATTACTATGAGAGACCTTTGTAGGACTTATTATTTTCCAAAGTACCTTCATATGAGGAAATCTTCATTTGTCAGTTATGGATTTTTTTGCAGGAAAACAGGTGTGTGTGTGTGAGGGAAATAGCTGTTAACCTGCAACATGGGAAACTCACATTCAGATCTTCATTGCTGCCTGGGCCTCTTCTATAGAAAACAGCCCTCATCAGATTGAGACAGGATATTGTCAAAACAAAAATACTTACCCAAAATAGATTAAAGATCACAGAAAAATCTAGGTTGGAAGGGACCTCAGGGTTTTATTTAGTCCTGCTCCAAGCTCAGTCCCTCAGACTGGAGTATTCTCTTTTTAATGCCCTAGGGTGGCCTGGTTTGGGGTAGAAGAGAGCTGTTCTCTTCAATGATTTTTACTTTTTAGCTGAAGCTCTTCTA
>NW_008607489.1:53073-76824 GCF_000691845.1 Merops nubicus | reverse complement strand
TACACGGAACCAGGACAGGATACAAGACTTCTCACTTTTGCATACTGAAGACTTTAGTTTCCTTTTAACAATGTGAAGGAATAATAATGTTTAAAAAAAAAAAAAGTACTGAGATATCCACTGTAATGACCTCTTAAAACAGATGAGATTATTTTCTTTCTCGCCTATTTAGCCCATTAGTCTGCAAACTGATCCAGAAACAAGAGCAAACACCTTCCTGCCATTCCCCTTCTATCTCATGCCTTTTCCTTTCCTTCTCTTTCTCTGTGGAAATACCAGCTTGCTATCATTTTTGTTTTCACAAAGTTATGTAGTTACCTGGAGCTAATAAGAATTATGCTCTTGCAGAGCCTCGATGAGAAAGGGCATATGGGCTCCCTTTATAGCAGCATATGACATTGATGCAGTGGACTACAAATAACATTGAAAAGTTCAAAGTGAATGAACTGAAAAATATCTTCAATTTCTTTCTGATCTGGTCATTTTAGTGGTTACATGTAAGAGGGAAAAGCCAAACAATAAAGGTCTTGGTCCCATAGAAGTCAATGCTAATTAATTCTTGAAAGTCCTATGACCTATATTAACCAAGACATCAAACAGTAACTTCTGAACTTTAAAATATATGAAGTTCATGGCCTTTTATTTTATTTTTATAAATTAAATTGATGTGATTGTTTTGTCCCACACTCTGTTTCACCATGGATCTAATTACAGCTATATTTTCTAAATGCAGTTAATATATTCCCTATTGACTGAATTTTTAGCTGCTTGAAGTCCATCTATACTGACCTTGTTTTTGACAGCACAGATTGAATGCTGGTTGCTAGGACAAGTTTTGGCACTGGCTCATATCAGTGTTCTTTGTATAAGGCAACCCCCCCACAACAAACTACTCTTTCTTCCATACCCAGATTCCTACTGCTCAGCTTGCTGCTTGGAATCCATGACTGATTTAACACGTGCACTGTGCAGATTATTGGCAGAGCTATGCTCCTGAAGTAAAACAAGAAGCAAACCAATTTGACAGTATACACGCAACTAGGGCAATCCCATTCCTGCCCAGGGTATGAGTGTTTCTATTGATTTTAATAAAATTAGATAGTCTGATTGCTACTGATCATTTGACAAATCTTAAGATTAAAGACTTTTGAATGTTAGCTCATTGGTTCATTGGTGTTGGACTGGCAGTATTAGGCTAATGGTTGGATTTGATGATCTTAAAGTTTTTTTTCCAACCAAAATGATTTTATGATTCTAGGATAGTTTTGAGAAATAATGACCAAAAAAGATCACGTGTGTGCTATTTTTTAAACCAATACACTAAGTGCAGTGAATTGGGGCTACCAATCCAGCTCCATGCAAAGGAATGCTCATATCCCATAAATCAACATTGCAAAGCATGCCTCTTCTACTAGACTTGGTATACAACCCAAAAATTAAACACCTAATTCAGACCTCTCCCATCTCCAGATCAGGCATAGAATACATGCAAAATAAAACCTAGCCAATTTTAGCTGTTACTTTACTCACAGTGAATGAAAAATCCTCTTTTGCTGTCAAGGCAGAGCTTTCCAAAAACTTTAAATATCTTTTTAGATAAGTCCATATGTAGCATTTTAAGGAGAACACAGTAAAAATGTAAGTAATGTATTGTTTACATTATTAAATTATTTTTAGCCCTTCATACATTTAAATCTGTTTCACCTGTATTTAATTGTTACCTAGGCCAGTGCAAAGTAGATCTTACAGAACTTATTCACTCCACTTGATAATTTACAATTAATTTTAATGCTTTGCCATATAGATCCACAGAAATAAAGGACAAAAGGGACCTTTTAAGTAATTTAAACTGACTGTTTGGATAAGACTGGTGGTTATACTTCAGCTGGCTCTTTTTGTAACTGAACAATAAACTTGTGTGTACCTACAAGCATCTCTTCTTGAAAAGATTTCATCTGAACCTATGAGAAGGTGAAAAATTCAGAACTTCCTCTGGTAGAATATCAATCCACTCCTTGTGTCATCAGCTTACTACTAGTAGCTCATATCTCACTAAAATATCTGTGTTAGTTTGGCTTCAATTCCAATAACTGGTTCTTGTTGTCTTTTTTCATTCGTTTATAAAGTCTTTTATATGAGTCTACTTCCCTTCCCTGGGCATTTATGCATTATAATGACATCATTTTCTCACCCTCCTTTTTAAAAAAAACAAATAAGCTAATTTTCTTAACTGATCCACTGATTGCACTATTTCTGGCTCTCCAACTACTTGACACTTCTTTTGAAATTTTTAGAATTATCCTGTACCTTTTCAAAAACGTGCACTAGAATGACCTCACTATTCTAATTATAGTCTCAGGTGCACTTATACACTGCATTATAGAAAAGAGGGCCAAGGAATGAGCTTGAACATCAGTCATCTGCCCTGACAGCTGACTCCTTCCTTGTCTGTGCTTTCTACTGCTCCAACCAGTTCTGTTCAGACCAAACCTGCTGTAGTGAAGGTCCTAAGCATCATGGATGTGAACAAATCAGTCCACCTCGACCCCAGGACACAGGCATAATCACTTGCCCTCTTTTATTTATCTGCCTCAGACCAAGTCATTAACACCACAGACAGAAGTAAAAACCCATAATTCATAGTATCACAGGATTATTTGCTCCTCTGTCCACAGCTCCATAATGGGAGCTCAAACTAAGTTTTTTATTTATTATGATTACTAGAAGACCTTTTAAAAGATCATATTAGAACCCTTTCCAAAGTGCAGTCCATATGATTTTAGCTAAACTCTGCATTTGTCGCTTTGAAAGGGCTATACTTGTATGTAGCTGTACTGAGGTACGTACCGATGGAGGGGCCACAGATCCAAAAGTGTCAAATTTCTGTGTTTTGACAACTATTTTCTGCTCTGGCAGTTGATTCTGCAAAGCTTGTCAGTTAGATTTTTCTGTTTCCTTTCAAATTATTAATGGAAATGTTGAAAACACTAGTCCTATTATTAACATGAATGAAGTAACTAAAACAGTTTCTGTCAATGGTCTTTCCCTGCTAACTACAGCTTTATTAAACCTCCAAATGCACATAAGGTGTATTTTGGGGGTTCTGGATAATGAAGTTTATTTAATCAGCATGCCAGTAGTACTAAGTTAATAGTTACACGCAGCGTAGCTACTTTCCATTTATGTAGCTATAAATTTCAATTGAGTATGTATACCTGTTGGAACACAAAATGAGAACTAATTGCTATGTAATCATGTGGGGATGGCATTAATAAATATTTCCCCTCTTTAATGTCTTATGAATTGTTTCAGCAGTTAAATATTTTATCCAACACTTGTTCCATGCAGGTATTTCACATAAAAGTAGAGCTCATGATCTTCCTATCCTCCTTTACAGCTGACAATCCTGACCATCAGATGATTGCTATGCTCTTCATTATAGGGTCATTATCTTTTGCACAGCTTCAGTGCAATGAGTGGAAAGCATTTATAGTGTCCCACTTGAAAAGTAGAAGCAGTTGAATTGATCCCCTGAGGTACTACAGAGAAATTAATCAGTCTCCTGTTCCCTTGATGTGTTCTCACCACAAGCGTGATACTGTTCCTGCCATAAAAAAGGTGGTGTTTTTAAAGAAAATTAGGAGCTTTGTGTCACCCTTATACATCTGTGGCTATTCAGTGGACAAAAACTATCTTCCTGCATCGACATGGAGATGATTCTATGATCTCTGATTCAATGATATGCAGCAGGCGGCACATGGGGCTTGTCCCCATAGTTGGTGTTTAGTGGCTCTCTCAGGACAGCTTTCCCCCATTAGCAAAGCTGACTTCAGGCTCCAGTCTGTTCAAAGTGCTGGCTGTGTGGATTCCCTTGCAAAGTTCCTCAGTGAGTGTGCACACAGAACTGTGTTATCATGAGATATGTGACTCTGCAGGGCCATGTCTGTAGCACCTAGGCATTCCAGAAGTAAACTTGAAGACCCACTGGATCTTACATAGTGAGCCATTGCAGTTCTGCACTTTCGTTTAAACAGGATGCCCATAACTGAAGTTGTGCTTGGGCTAGGAAACATTCAGTCCCAATGGTATTCTGTATCATTCTGTCGAGCCAGTGCCTCCACTAACATGGTCTCTTCCAGACCTTTCAAGCAAAAGTAGCTAATTCAGCAAAAGCTCAGTTTTTGTCATACCACTGTTTCTATAATGGAAGCTTCTGCTGTCAATCATGCTCTTGATGACAATCGTTATGCTAGCAGATGTTTTTATAACAGACACAGAATAAATCACATACACTGTGAAGTGCTTTGACAGGTGTAAGTACTCTGGGCCTAAAATTCTGTGTTGCTATTGAATGAGTACTTGGGCTTGAAATACATTTTAACCTTTCCAAAAATTTTTCCCTGGTATCTCAAGAGAGAATAAGCAATGAAAACCCACTAACATTACCTTTTCATTTTAATAACTTGTTAGAATATTCCAATTGATTTTTCTTGATTGATTTTCAGCCCTAGCTCAGCAGGCACTCCTACCTCAGCAAAAAAAAAAAAAAAAAGTCAGGGTTTCATTTATCTGCTGCCTCTCAGTACTCAGTGTTGATTCAGCTGGTGATTTATAACTCTGCAAAATGTAAGTGAAAAGGCAGTCACAACACTTTCTGTTTGGACCTGCCTTAACTACCATAAATAACAGCATCAAATGGTAAGCAATAAAGAAGCAGATCTCAAGCATCATGCACTTTCGTTATGAATGGCAGAATAAACATACTGATTATTGAGTGTTCGACTAAACTGGGCAAATCTTCTGCTCATTGTAATTACTCCTAAACTCTTTGGAGTTAGACACCATCAGCCCTATGGAATTTTGTGATTTCACATAACAGAAATTTTTGACTCCTTTTGCCTCAAAGATGTTCATCTAATCTCACTTTTTATTACCATTTGATCCTAGTTATTTAATTGACTGAGCATGTGTTACACTTAGGGGAACAGCTTTTTAAGAAAACACTTGCTTTACTTATTCTATAAAAGTAAAGGGGGAAAGAATGAGACTCACAACATAGACCCAGCAGGCAATATAAACACAAGATCACATCAAGCCAAGACACTCTTTACTACTGAAAAAAGCTATAGGCAAGCATCTGGGAGACATTAAAGGATAAACACCTTATTAGTGTATAGTGCCATGTATACATTCCACAGCCTTACCACTTTATGATGTGATCAAACAAAATGTCACAAGCAGAGCAGAGCTGAGCTAGTTTGGTAATTGGCAAAAGAACTCCAAGGAGCCCACAGCTATTGTGGGAAGTTACCAATTCATGGCATGTTATTTTTCTTTGAGCAAGCATCTGAACGTAATAAAAGGAGCAACTGCTTGCAAATTGTCATCAGTATATGAAGCAAAGATTGGTTTCTGAGAACTTATTTGAAGTTACTTATTCAAAGAAGCTTATCTGAGCGCCAGCTTTGCTGACTATTTTCTATCAGTGTAAATTTTTGTGACTTTTCAAGCAGACATCAGTTCCCATTAGTTCTGATCAAGCTGTTCGTGTCCAATAGGACCAAAGGAATCAATATCATGCAGAAAAACTGAATTATAATGCATTTTTGGTGAGCTGAACTTAGGAAACATTTTGCTGATGCACAATGAAATCACCTTCTAAAAGCAGGAATAAAGAAGAGTTGAGTGGCAGGTTGCCATCTACAAAAATTTAGATCACATGGAGGAAAAACGAGCCAATAGGTAGTGTCTTCTGATTCGCTATTACAAAATTTAGGAGCAATATCAACTTTTTCCATAATAACATTTTTCTGAGTCACAAAAATTTGTGCCTGATCATCTAGAAATTTAGAGGGAGGGAGGTTGGATTGATTTTTTTTCCCAAATTATATGTTTAAAGATACATGGTTCATACAATGGTTCCAGTCTTTTGCACAGTTACAGGTAACCAAAGAATTCAGCCAATATATGTGAGATGAAGGTTCAGGATCTTTCCTTGCCTCTTGATGTTTGGGTCCACTCTCAGACAGACGTTTTTATTCCTGCTTTTTGGAATATTTAGGAAATGGTTTGGTTCAATTTTTCCCACGTACAAAATGATGTTGTGTCAATACATATTCCATGTAACCTGGAGCAGGAAAATGAATGTTACACTTGTCCTGATAGGGGAATGTCCAGTATATGGAGTCACTTTTGTGAGATCTCACGTAGCATCTTGCCTTAGAATTAAATAGGGGAGCCTCCACAGAGCCATTCATCCCATCTTAAAGTGGGAATGGGATGCAGTTCATCCTACTAGATGTAATGGTGTATGAAAATACAGGATACAGTTCACCTACAATTCATTGTCTAAATAGGTATGTCAAAGTATAAACTAGAAATTTAAGTTTTCATTTGTCAAAGGAGATTACAGCTAATACAGAAAATGAACTTATATTGTGGTTCAGAGCTAAAGTAGATAGAGCAGGTTTGCCATGTTTTAAAATACATCTTAAATACAATAAAATAAGAATAAAAGAAACCATTGTATTACACCTGAAATCTATTAACCTTTACTTTTTAGTAAAAAAAAATTAAAAAGAGAAGAATTTTTTTTATTCCAGTCAGACTAGTTCTTTAATTACAAAACTAAAAATCAATTACTTATCAACCAGTCAACCACTTTTCTTGACAGTCATTTATCTTCCAAGACCTCCCATTAGCACATTATTTGCACCAATTCACTCAAAAGATTTCTGTATTTCAGTTTCAAGATCTTCAGTTCTGAATCTATTTGCAAAAGTAGTTTGGATGAAATTCCTGTAATTCTTTAATGCTTCATTACTACTTGCTATGGATTTCACAATTAACTCAGAAGAATACAGATGAATATAACCCAGACATTGTAATAAGGTTTATTTAAGTTCTACTTTCTTCTAGAAACTGTAAACAATGAGACTAATTTGATGCAATGCTTTACATGGTTAGTGGAAGTAAATGACAGCTTGCTAAAGTAATGTACGTTGGATTTGAGCTGCATTTGAATTAGGATTTTTTTTTTAATTAGTTTATTCACTGACATATTAGGAAAAAAAAAAAAAACCAACAAAAAAACACACACACAAAAAGATGAAAGCTGAAAGACTGACTTAATTCCATGTTATCTGTCCATTATTTGGAGGATAAGTCAGAGCTTTCTCATTATGTGGTATTTCTTTATGACTATTAAATTAAACAATCTATTTTAAAACATTACAGAACAAACCTCAGCAATGATGAGCAACATGTTGATCTTACTGAGCACATTTCACCTCATGTTACTTGTGGTTTTGCTAAAGACAATAATAGCTGAGGCTGATGATATCTTTTAATGTCAGTGCTATCAGAAAGAATCCTTTAACACACTTTGATTATATGGTAGCTGAGCAGTCTATCAGTAATAGGTTTAATGGTGTCTTTTGACAGTCTTATGTAACCATCTCATTTGTTCAGGACATATTCTCGAACTAAAGCAATTTATAGAAAGACCTTTCCTCCTTGTTCCAGCTTGTTTACTTTCATTTAATCATAGTTTCCTTCTCCTCAAAATGTATTTTTCCTCTCTTTAGGATGCTTGTCATTTTTATTAATACTCAGTAAACATCTCAGCTCTTTTTTTCAGTTTCTTTTTACAGATACTGCTTTTCACATCATGTTGGTGAATATATTGTTTTGTTTTCTGTGTCTTTTAATAACTTTCTAATATTAAAATCTTTATTGCTAGTATTCCACAGAATTTAGTTCTCTTCATACACTGTTTTATATTTTTATTATCATAAATTCTTATAGTAGGGCATAACCTTGGGTATTATGTGATGACACATTAATTTATTGTTCTTTTTATGACACATAGAGAAATCCTATTTCTGCTTTATCATAGATGCATGCAAATAGCCTGGCCTTAATGGATTGAAAACAAAATCATTATACGTTGGCAAACCATTCGCCTTGAATTTTTTTTCCTTTAAAAATATTTTTCCTTTTAAACAGAAAGAATAAAGATGACAACATTTTAAGTACAAATGCTCATATCTATATAGATTTTTTTTTAAAATATTCTTTTGGTTTTTAGTCAGGATATGGCACGCATGTGCATGGTTTTATTTGCTTCTTTGCCATAGCTTGTCTCAGAAGTTAGAATCTTTGCTACTTCTGCATAGCCAACTCTTTTATCTTGTATATTGACTTATGCATACTTTCTAGTTTGTCTTCCTCATTCTATCATTCAAAGACAGATTTTTTGAAATACAACCTAATGAGGTGGCAAGGAAATTTCAATACTATGGTACAAAAAAAAAAAAAAAAAAACCAAAAAAAGAAGCCACACCACTGTTCCAAAAATATCTGACTACCTCTACTTAAAAATTCTCTTTTGAAATTAGAAATTCAGGATTACAAGTTTTTGATCATGGCTTAGTCAGAGAACATGTGTATGTGTCCTCCCTGAGAACACTACCTGATGAACATTCCCAGGATTTGAGATGTGTGTGCTGTTGCTTGTGAAGAGAGAAGGACTTGTGAGTGATGTAATGGCTGGAGGCCATCTTGGGAATAGCAATCTCACAGTGATAAGAGTTTTCAGAGAAGTAAGGAGGGAAGTCAGGAGAACTCTCACCTTGGATTCCAAGAGGGCAGGCTTCGGCCTGTGTAGGAGTCCAGGTGACAGAATCCCCTGGGAGGCAGTCTGGAAGGACAAAGGCGTCCAGGCAGGTTGAACGCTCTCCAGAAGGAAATCTGAAAGGCACAGGAGCAGGCCGTCCCCATGTGCAGAAAGATGAGCTGGCAGGGAAGCAGGCCAGCCTGGCCGAACTGAGAGAGCTTCAGCCGGAACTCATGGAAAAAAAAGGGAGAGCTTATTACCTTTGGGAGAAGAGACAGGCAACTCAGGAGGACAAGGAAGTCATGAGGTTATGCAAGGAAAAAATCAGATGGACCAAAGCCCAACTACAACAAAGCTTGTCTACTTCATTAAAAGGCAATAAAAATGTCTCTATAAATAATTACTAAACAAAAAGAGGGCTGAGGAGAATCTCTACCCTCTGCTGGATGCAGGGGGAAACACAGTAACAAAGGATGAGGAAAAAGCTCAGGTACTGAATCTCTTTGCCTCAGTCTTTAATAGTAAGACCAGTTGTTCTCCAGGTCCCCCAGCCTCTAAAAAGGAAGACAGGGATGGGCAACAGAAGGAAGCTATTTTTCCCCCTAATCCAAGGGGAAATTATTAGCTACTTACTACACTATTTAGACACGCACAAGTGTGAATGGTATTCACCTAGGGGTACTGAGGGAACTGTACCCAACTATGCTCACCAAGCCACTTGCCATCCAGAAGTCCTAGCTAACTGGGAAGGTTCCAGTTGACTGGAGGTTCACAAATGTGACATCCTTCTACAAGAATGTCTGGGAAGAGGATCCAGGGAACTACAGGCCTGTCAGTCTGACCTCAGTGCCAAGGAAGGTTATGGAGTAGTTCACCTTGAGTGCTATCACATGGCCCATAGAGGACAGCCAGGCCCAGTCACCAAGGGTTTATGAAGGACAGGTCCTGCTTGACTAACTTGTTCGCCTTCTATGACAAGGTGATGTGCTTAGTGAATGAGGAAAAGGCTGTCGATGTTGTCTACCTGGACTTCAGTAAAGCTTTTGACATGATTTCCTACAGCATTCTCCTGGAGAAACTGGGTGCTCCTGACTTGAATGGAGGTACTTTTCACTGGGCAAAAAAATGGCTGAATGGTTAAGCCCAAAGAGTGGTGGTGAATGGAGTTAAATCCATTTGGTGACCGGTCACAAGTGGTGTTCCTGAGGGCTCAGTATTTGGGCCAGTTCTCTTCAATATCTTTACCAATGATCAGGACAAGGCAATTGAGTGCAACCTCAGTAAGTTTGCATCTAGCTGGGTGGGACTGTTGATCTGCTTGAAGGTAGCAAGGCCCTACAGAGGATCTGGACAGGCTGGATCTATAGGTCAAGGCCAGTTGCATGGGGTTCAACAAGGCCAAGTGCCAGGTCCTGTAATTGGGTCACAACAAGCCCATACAAAGCTACGTGCTTGGTGAAGAGTAGCTGGAAAGCTGCCCAGTGGAAAAGGACCTGGGATGCTGGTCAATAGCCAGCTGAAAATGAGCCAGCAGTGTGCCCAGATGGCGAATAAGGCCAACAGCAGCCTGACTTGCATCAGAAAGAGTGCGGCTAGCAGGACTAGGGAAGCGATTGTGCCTTTGTAGTTGGCAGTTGTGAAACCACACTTTGAATACCGTGTTCAGTTTAGAGTCCCTCACTACAACAAAGACACTGAGGTGCTGGAGTGTCCGAAGAAGGACAGTGAAGGTGGTGAAGGGTCTAGAGGACAAGTTTGATGAGGAGAAACTGAGGAGACTGTGTTTATTGAGCCTGGAAACGCCATATAGCTCTCTACAAATACCTGAAAGGAGGCTGTAGCAAGGTGTCTTTTTTCTCCCAAGTAATAAGTGATAGGACAAGAGGAAATAGGCTCAAGTTGTGCAAGAGGAGGTTTTGCTTGGATATTAAAAATGTCTTCACTAAAAGCGTTGTAAAGTATTGGGACAGACAGTATAGGGAAGTTGTGGAATCACCAACTCTGGAAGTATTTAAAAGTCATGTAGATGTGGTGCTCAGGGATATGGTTTAGTGGTGGACTTGGCAGTGTTATTTTAACAGTGGGACTCAACGATATTGAGAATATTTTCCAGCCTAAATGATTCTATGATTCTATCATTTTGGATGCAACTTTCTATTATCATTCTTGGAAAAGCCACTGGCCCAGAGCAGAGGTGCAGCTCTCTACTGACTTCCATCATACTCCCAACAACCTTACTTTGGGGGCAAAAATGAGCATATAATTTGATTCTACATGCTATTGCTCTGGCTCAAGAATCTCACAGCAGGTTGTATTCAGGAGAAAAGACAGCACTAAATTCTCAGATAGTGTCTTCTGGGTTTGGGGTCAGTTGTACCATCTGTTCTCTGAATTAATCTGTTTCAGAATCTTCTCTTCTATTGTAGAAAAAGGTGCCCCAGTTACCACTATATGAAAATACTCCTATAAGCTTTAGAACAAACATTTTTATTTTTTTTTTAATGCAGATCATCCCACCACATCTGCACCATGTGAAACCATTCGTGTTACTCAGCACAGTAATTGCGCCTGTTTTGCTATGTTCTTTCAATGGCTCGGTTGGACTGTCAGCCCTCCTCACAATACTTCCCAGGAGCACACATTTGAGCACAGAGGCTCATACAAAGCAGAAGCATCAAAACTTACACCCAAGAAAGTTTCAGCCTCTCTTTTTTTCCTTTATACTCAGAGACCAAAGAGAACTGGCATATACTATGGCCTCCCACAGCCATGAATCTTAATTATTTTTATTGAATCCTTTACCACTGGAGGGAAGCTTCAGAGCTGAACTTGATTACCCACAGCCTGTCACCTGCCATGGACACAGAATCCTCAGCTGTGAGAGACAGAAATCCCAGTTCCAAATAGGGGCAAGAAGAACCTTGAAGTTAAAGTCTACCTCCAGTACAAGCACTCGAGATGCAAGATACATACCATAATGTCATTTGGTTAGTTTCCTACCAAGACCAACACAGTTTACTGTTATCTCATACCATGCTCCTGCAACTCACCTCACCCATAGAGCTCCTGTATGAAAAACAGCACAGCCATGATGACGTCTGGCCATCTAAAAGCCACCTAACTGCGAGTATACTAGCCAATGTTGTTCAAGTAATTTAAGGAAGGGCATATAGTACATGAAGAACAGTGCTTAGACACTGACAAAACACACCTATAAAAGAAAGGCTACATCAAAACAGTCCTTTCATCCGTGTCTTTTTGAGGACAGCATCCCTATGGCAACAACATTCAGCCTTAATCAACACAGAAACATCCCTAGTTTCCCTCAAAATTAATGTGTATTGATGTGGTTGTTAAGAGCTGAGAATAGCCAAGAAGCTATAGACGACCATAAAGCATTCAGTGTTTCAAATACATCTGCAACATGTATTGTCCCTTTCATAGCTTTTTACCTTCAAGAACTTCTGCGCCATAATTTTGTATGTAGAAAATTCAGCACTTTCTGGTGTTTAAGTGAAATTCGAGTGATGAGTTTCATTTAACAATTTACAGAGAGCTTTCCAGCTAAATCCAGTTTACTCTTTTTCAGCTATACCAGTGATATCAACAGTGGTCTGGGAAATGTGTTACCAAGGAGGAAGTAAAAAATACCCTTGTTTATGGAGGAATTATGTATCAGCCTCACAGTTGGTATCAGCATACTACTGAATAACTTATTGTAAATATTTGTCTGGTTTTAATCATTCAGAAAGCATGAGATGAATCACACTGGCAGAGTTTATCTTTTCCCTTTGGATGCAGAGGATCAAAGAGTAATTATACTCCCATCTACCTGTAAGGAACTCAAAAGTGGCTGGGGTGAGCACAGCTTCAGTAAAGAGTCTCCAGATTAAAAATAAATAAAGTAAAAATAATATAATTGCTTTTTACCATATCTTTACTTTCTTTAAAAAACAATGGCTTTACTTCTTTAATTTTACTAGTGGTACACTACAGAAGAGATCATTATCTGCTAACTGTTCTCTCCAACTGTTTGCAGGAAGATTTATCTCACTAACCTTTGCAGTCTAAACGGTATAATCTGGTATAAGTGATCATTTAAGCAACAGGGAAGAGATAGGCATCTTCAGACTATGATTCAACTCTGTGATAAGGAGAATGGACACCTACCTCTACTCATGTGCTATAGAATAAACCATATGTAGACAAATTCATGACTTACAAATAACTCTAAACCTCAGTGATCACATAATGGCTGAACCTTTGTCACCTCTTTATAGAGCATAGATACTCACCAGGTATATTTATTTTACATTCCTACAAGGGAACCATTTATCTGGGAAAAAAACAACAAACCATCAAAACCCCCAAAACCTCAATATTCCACTGCTGTAAAGTTGCAAAGAGAATTTTTTCTTTCTGCTGAGTTTCTTGAAATTTTCATGTCCTTAAATTCATTTAAAATGAAAAAGATTTTTAAAATGAGTGACCCATACCAAAATTTTCTGTCTGCTACTGTCTATTTTTAAAAGGGTTTTAAAAGGGATTTTGTAAAAGATTTTGTGTGGGAGAGAGAGCTGTTATTTCTGCTCAATATAATTGAATAGGAATTATAGCTACATGAACATCTACCTACTCCAAAGTCTCTTTAATACAAAGAAGACAATCTTGTTTAAGATTCACTTTTAAGCCTCTTTGAAAAGTATGCCTTTCAGTAATGATGGACTCGTCCAGTGATATATATTTAAAGGAAATTTGCAAACGTCACTGTCTGTATCTTTATACAAACATGCTTAAGTGTAACTTAATTTCAGAGAGCTTCCATTTGCCAGTGCCAGTTTCCATTTGGAATTTGGTTACTGGAGATTTGTATCTAATTGTTGATGCAACTGAGAGATTTCAGCAAATAATAGATGCTTCTGCAGTTTTCAATGCATAACACAGATTTTGCAAAGTGACCCTTACATTTTCTCTAACTTTTAAAAGATTCTTTCTCAGAGTGTCATAGAAAGACAGCATTTCACCAGTGTCTCATTCTTCTTGAGATCTCTGTGGTATGGCAAATTTTTTGGTATGGTGTTACTTTGGGTTCTTGCTTTTATGTTGGAACAACCAATTAAAACTACTGACCGACAGAGGGTTAACACCAGATGCAAAAAGATGCAGAGAATAAGAGCAGAACCAACAGTTCTACTTGTCAGCTGCTATAAATCACTTTCTACCTGTTTCTGTTATACCCTTTTTGAGTTCAACAACAACAACTTCACCTTATTTTCCACTTAGTGATTTTTTTTTCAAAACCCATTACATTCATGAACAAGCCAGTCAAAACTTCCTGTTACAGAAGATGTATACTGTAGCTGAAAAATTTGTTGCAATGACAATTTAATGTCAGGAAACTTATGTATATTAAAAAAAAAAGTCATTGAGGTTTCTACTTTTTTTTCCATTCATACCATAGAGACCTCTATCTCCCGTTTTTGATCTTGAAGCTAGGAGTTTTAAAAATAACAAGGGCAAAATGCCTTTATATCTTTCTGCTTCTGACCTTCATAATTTAAGGTAATGGAACTATTACTTCCACAGAGGTTATTATCTATAGTTCAGTTCCTGCTAACTGTGCCTGCAGTATACTGTATGGGATTTTCAAGAAAATACTTAACAACCTTATCTAAGTACACAAGTCTGCCAGCTAGTTTAGAAAATCATTGGTGACAACTGAAGTTATTAACATCAATTATTCTGGCCTTTACATCACCAAAATATTTAAAATCCAAAGCCAGCATCCTACTTAACTTGAACTCCCACTGAAGCCAGCCAGCGGCACCTAAACTGCAGGAGCATGTTTCCACAGAAGTGCAATGAAGAACTGGAACAGAAGAAAAAGGCTTATTCATACACCTAAAATAATTTCCCATGTTGCGTGGCACTCAAGTAATCAGTGATAACTTTTAAAATGTTGATCAGACTTGATCAATACTTCAAATTATTAGTTAGATGAAACCTGTTAACATAATCCCTGGAGGGCCAACCTTGAAAATAAAGTGAAATTCGTAGTAGTTTTAAAATAAGCAATTCTATGAAAACTGAAATAATGAATCCTGGTTACTACATGTAACTGCAGAAGATATCTATAAGATCAAATATTTAAGGATTGAATTTGTATTTTTTTTAATTAAATTATAAGGTGTCTATCCCTTCCAAACCAATGAATCAACCAACAGATTCACACAATGAACATGCATGCCTACCACAAAACTGAAAGGAGAATTTTATTTCTTAGAAAGTTTAATAATAAAACAAAGTAGCAACTTCCAGTGAAATTAGTGTAAGCTCTTCATGCAAGACATTGTTGGTGATTAAAAGAGTGGCATATAATGCAGAGAGAATGGTAGAGAAATGTGAATTGACTTTTCTGATGACTGGCAATTCAAAGGATATGTGATGACTCATTTCAGAAAGGGTAATAAAAATTCTACAATGAGAACGGCTAGAGAACGGTTACCTATGAAGTGAAGTAGAAGACAATGTTTATTTATTCCAGCAAGGCTGCACTTGCTTTCACTGTACCTGTACACAAACATCATTTATATTCAATAATAAAGCAGCAACTTCTGTTAAAAATGTAGAAAACAGATTTAATAAATCGTCATCTGAATAAAAAAATATGTATGTATGAGTTCAACTACTGCAAACAGATATTTCTATTTAAAAAAGAAAATAGCAAAAATTCTTTCACTCTTCTTTTCCTAGAAGCCTTGATTATACTTTGTAACAGTAGTTTTGAAAATATCAGATGAACACTCCTGGGGATACGTGAGCATTTGTCAAAGAGATCTGCAAGAAAAATCCTGTAATGCAGGACATTTCTTTTACCGCTTCATAGTGAAGTGCAACTTAGCCATCAAAACACTAAAATTAAAGCTTTATGTGCACATTGTGAGTTATGTGCAACAACTGATTTTTTTCACTTATTGGCAATAAACTATCAGTCATTTTCATTTCAAAAGCTAGATGACACACTCAACAAACTATTATTGCCCACTGGATTAGGTGAACACATATTGCTATACCATTCCAGGTTTGGTTTTTTGTTTTGTTTTGTTTTGTTTTGTTTTTTTCACAAAGTATATACATACATACATACATACATATATATATATGTGTGTATATATATATTAGAAATGCAGCTTTTCTGCCAGGTATTTACTGGCAGAACACAGTTTTCCAATTTTTCTAGAACTAGTGGCCTGCCCCTGTCCAGAAAGCCAGGAACAGCAACTACATTGTCTGGCCACCCAGTAACCAATATTTTGTACTTCACAAAAAATAATATGAAACCAAAGAAAACCCCAAAAGATTTAAATAAATAGATTATATTGGAGTGGAGAGAAAAAAAAAAAAAAAAAGAGAGAAAGCACAACGATATGACATTTTGGGAAAAATCTATATTCTCTAAAAAGCAAAATACCTTTCAGAATATGGGGGGAATACTCCCAAATAAGCCCTTCTCCTTTACCTGCGTGTTACTGCTCTAGTAGTGAGCCATTGCTGACTCTTGGAAGCCCAAACAATAGTGTGTTGATGACATGAAATACCATGAGAGAGGTCCCACTAGGGTCTGCTCAGTTCTATTGTGTGTTGTTCTTCCCTGTTGACCAGGTTGAGTACCTGTTAGCTGTGACCAGATCTGTGACTTTGAATAGCAAGGAAAACCCTCACCACTTGGGTTTGCTGCTAGCTCCTGCTACTAACTGTTTTCTTTGTTAGTCCTCATGACCAGTTTCCTCACCAGCTGTGCATATTGCCCAGGCCTGATGAACGAAACTACATGCTCACCTTCACAACACTCACTAAGCTCTCCTTGCATGAAATTTCTCACATACAGACTACAAAGCTGTGACATCAGGTTATTTCTTTCTAACATTATACATGGGAAGTAGTCAGCTTGCCTGCATTTCTCCAGCATAATTATAAATCTCACATTTTCTCCAACTTTTTAACTAATTTGCTTTAACAGAAATGCCTCCAGATGTTTCGAGACTCATAAATCAGCCTGCTTCCTTGTGCCTATTGGACCGTTGCAGCCTATGTACCTAGCAGAATCTGAAAGCACTTACAGGCTTTCATCTTCCATCTCACTGGAGATCATGGAAAGAGAAACTTTTTTCCTCAGGCTTCAAGTTGCCAGGTTTACCCGGGATTATTCTTGTACTCTGTAAAAAAAAAAAAAAAAAAATCAGACGACAATTTCAAAACTAATACATTCTATGGAGTGAAAATAATAGATATCAGGTGGTGTTCAGCTGATTTCAGCTCTATCAGTTGGCTGGAGATTTAAGAGTACTGTCCTGATTCACAACTTAGGATGCATCTCGCCATGGAAAAGCACATGGAAGTACAGTTATGATGAAAGCTACGTGAATTTTTATTTATACCAACAGGGACAAGTAATATGTTCACAAGCTCCGTGTTTTCAGACAAAGTCACATAGCTATTCTAAGCTCACTGCCATCATCCGGCATTCACTGCCAGAATAAGCACGTGAATTTAAAGGCAAGCTGAATTAGTTTTACAAAGACAAGCTGATTATATAATATATAAAGTAGAATAAAAAAATCACAGAAAAATGAAATCAGTTTCTTGCATGAGAGATAACTTACCTCACAAGGCAAGTAACTCAGTGACTGAAGCAGTGAAACCATACACTGTTGCTGAGTGACGGTAGGAGCAAGAGAATGAACTTCATTACACAGTGCCATACTACCCAGATGGAACAGCAGAAAATATTCTTTGCATCTTGCACTGAGTCTAGACACTCCATGAACATAGCTGATGTTGTTTTTCTCTTGGCTCGTGTGCATTTTTCTCTTGGTTGATGTTCATTATGTGTAGAAAAATATCGTTCGTGAAGTTTTTTCTTTTTCTCGTCTTCTCCCTATCTGAATAGCTGTGAAAAAAAAAAAAAAAAATTCTCCTGATTGGTAGCTTAAGAAGCAAAGATATCATTGACTACTTGTGCTGCACATGAATTTGTACTGGGGGGATAAAGTCAGTAACAAGGAGAAAAAGTGGACTCATGGCATGAAGTGTGCATTTAGGTTATAGCAACAGAAGCTAATGGAGTTTAATGGAGTACCCTGCAGCAACCACTTTGATTACCAAAACAGACCTAGGTATTTTTATCTGCTTCAGTCAAAATTATTATCAATAGGGCAAGGCATCAAAACTGAAGAAATCTTTCTGTACTGAATGGTAAAACAGGAGAAGGATACGTGCTCTGCTGCTGTGCTTTGAGGATGCCGGCTGCATGGTGGTTAAACACCCTCTGAATCCTCTTGTGAGCTCACACTTACTCACGCAGACTGTGCCTCTACATGTCACCTGCCTTGAAAGTCCTCCTGGACTTCAGCATCTACCCTACTCGCTTTCATTTTGCTTTGCACAGTTTTTCAGGATGAGAGAAGGATGAGTTGCCTGAATGTGCTGAAGTTAGGCCTTGAAGTCTTTTTCTGATTTTTTTTTGTTTGTTTTTGTTTTGTTTTGTTTTGTTTTGTTTTTGTTTTGTTTTGTTTTTTTTAAAATACATAAATACATTTATTAATAATATTCTTAATAATAAATACATTTATTATTAAGAAACAACATTTTTAAGCCAGTTACCCAATGGAAACACTCTTGGTTACTTTTCAACACTACAAGAAATTCTTGCGGCAAAGACTATGCAGCTGGATGAAGACTCAAGCTGACATGATGAAGCTTTTGAAGCAAGTCAGCTACCGGCTTTAGGAGTAGTATCCCAAAATGGGTGAAACAAATACTTGGCTACATATTTGGTCTGCATCTTTCCCTTCTCCTCATCTATCAAAGTACAAGCAGGCAAACCTTTCAAAACTCTCTGCTGAAAGCTTACATAAAAGTACTTTCTCCAAACCTTTGGCAACTTTCCAATGAATTGCACAGAGGAGCACCCGTATAATTTCTGTTCTCATTTTCCACAATGTAAGACTAGAATGCTGTTTCTTTTTTTACTTTACAATAAAATGAAGTGCCATTCATAACTGCACATGGAAAAACACCAGTAATAAAAAGTGTTTTCTTGCTGTCTCAGGTATACAATAAATATGAATAAATCCCAGATCATACATCTAAAAAAAACCCCATACTTCTTCATATTTTAATAGACTTACTATGATTCTGTGTCCAATAAGATACATGGTAGACTAGCTTATGTGCGCATGACCTATGTTTGCACTACTTTATAAACTGAGTAATTCATTACTTGTCTTCTCAGAGGAAGAATAAGAAAAATGTACAGGAGATAGCAAACCTTTGTATCCCCTTTACTTTTCTCTTTTCCTCTAAACTTTCAATTTTGCTTTCTTCTGTCTCACTGAACTTCTGCTGGAGAATACTTTCACAGGACTTTGAAAGCTAGTAACTTAACATTCTTTATCAATCAATTGAAGAGAGAAAATTCTCCAAACATTAATTTAGAAACACTTAAATTTGGGTTCTACTGTAAGTCCTCTAAATTTATGAATAACCAAATAAATAGGTAGCTAAATAAGGTAAACTTGAGCAGAAATCTTACATCCTTCAAACACTATTTTCTCATGTGCTTATTCTGCAAAAAGCTAAAGAACTGAAAAAATATACAGTGAAAATAAGTGGAGGAAAGAATTGCTGAGAAGAGACAGTATTAAGAGTTCCATGTTAGACCAGGGATTTGGGGAATGCTCTCTTCTCAGAGCTGATCTATGTTTCCATGGCTTATAGAGGGGTTTGATGGCCTCAATGCCTCAACAACAGAAATAAAATCATCTATCCTTTCCTATTTTACAGAAAATCTTAACACTTCTACTACTTCTACTTCTCAACAAAAGTGCCTCTGAAACTTCCTGATTGCAAAGAGGCCCCCAAATCTGGAGAAGTACAATCAGCATTATTCCTCTCTCATGTCCTCTATTTCTGCCACTTGGCTCTGGGTGATTAGAGGCAGGCTATAATACCTTCTTATCTGAAGGGTGTTATCCTCCATAAAAGGAGTTCTACCGGCTCCACTGTGTCCATTTGCAGAATAGATTCTACTGTGTAGCATCACAGCTACACAAGGAAAACACTGTTATTGTTAACTAAAAGTTCATAGAACCATTTAGGCTGGAAAATATCCTTAAGATCATTGAGTCCAACTGTAAGGAAATACTGCCAAGTCTACCACTACATCAGGTCCCTAAGCAGCACATGTACGCATGTTTTAAATACCTCCAGGGATGGTGTCTCCACTGCTTCCAAGGGCAGCCTGCTCCAGTGCTTTACAAACATTTTGGTGAAGAAATGTTTCCTAATATCCAAGCAAAACCTCCCCTGGCACAACCTGAGGTCATTTCCGCTTGTCCAATCAGTTATTACTTGGGACAAAAAAGACTGACGCCCACTTTGCTACAGCCTCCCTTCAGATACCTATAGAGAGTGATAAGGTGTCCTGAGACTCCTTTTCTCAGGCTCAGCAAACCCAGTTTCAGTTTCTCCTCATCAGAACTGTACTCTAGACCCTTCACCAACTTCTTTTCCCTCCTTCAGACAAGCTCCAGCACCTCAGTGTCTTTCTTGTAGTGAGGGGGCCAAAACTGAGCACAGTGTTTGAGATACAGCCTGACCAGTGCTGAGTACAGGTGATCAATCACCTCCCTACTCCTGCTGGCCACGCTATTTCTGATACAAGCCAGGATGCTTTTGGCCTTCTTGGCTACTGTTGGCTCACTCATGCACCTAATTGACCAGCTCTCCCGTGTCATCCACGGATGCATGGCTCCATCTATGACACTCCTGGCATCAAAATGTGCTCACATGGCTAATACTAGTTGAGAGACTTGTATTTCTTGACCAGCAGTGAAAAAAACTACATGTAGCAGTGTGTCTTCAAATCAGGTCTTGAACTGATTCAAGCCTATTTAATTCATAAAAGAAGGAAGAACAGGAAGACAATTTTAGGACAATTTAGACCTTTTTTTTTAGGTTTTATCATTCCATATCAAGCTATTGTCTTTCTTCTGACAGTGATTAAAATGTGTTTGGTTCCTTGTTAATCTACCAACGTCACTTGTACATTCCACAGCTCTGTCTGATTAATTAATCATTGCTTTTTGCTCTTTGAACTGCAAGCCTGATTTCAGCGAATCATCAAGTGTAAATGTCTTACATTCAGAAAATAAACAAAGCATAAAAGAAACCTGCACCTGTAACTTTTAAAAATTATTTTTCTCAGTTGTCTCATGTTTAAAATAAAAGAAAGGAGGGGGGAGAGTTTTCTTTGATTGATTTTGCTGTAGCAGTTGAGAACGTTTAAGAAAATCTGACTCCTGGGAAGATAAGAAAAACAATGTTCACAGCCTTTGCAAGAATATAATTACAGTTGCTTTCTGCAGCTCTAAAATATGCACATTTTCCACTTCATGGCTGCAGATCAGACAGAGAAATGTGCATACTTTAAAGTGACAGGGATAGAACACGTTCTTGTCCCATGCACATTTGCTTTCATCCTTACCTCTTGATTGTCATTTTTGCTGGATACACTAAACCAGCCAGGAGATTTCAACCTGTTTGCCCCAGATATTGAAGCTTAAGCTTTTTTTTTTTTTCCCCTGAGTTTTACTTTTACTTTAACTTGAGATGTGTTTAATACTTCATCTCCCCACGTTTTGGTATATCAACTTAAATTCTCAGTGGTTTGTTAGTTACTCCAAGTTTTTTCAAAACCGTATCCGAAAAGCTCGACAAACAGAGAGTGGCATACCCTTTATAGTGTATGCAAAGTTCTCTCCAAGAAGATAACATAAAATAACTTTTATGTTATTTTAATGCACTGGCTCAGCAGTACCTTCTGTTGTTGAACAACAAAACAACTTTCTTGAATCTCTTACCCTGAGGCAAGGACAAAAAAGCTAGTTACAGTTAGACTATGGGATTCAGGTGTCACTGTGCCAGCAGAGCTTAGCTGAGCAGACAGTGGCTGATGAAATGTTCCTTTATGCAAGGAGGATTTCAAGCCACATGAAACATTTCTTCTTCTGTTACAAAAGCTTATCAGGTTCCAGAGGCTTTAAAAAGTCCACATGGGAAATTCTATTTATATAGAGGCACTTTAATCAATTATGTTAAAAAAGACTCTGAAAAAGTGAAAACATATCCAAGTGAACAATAAACTACACAGAACAATAAAGAAAACTAGGAATCCATGAAGCTTCTGGGGAAGAGCTGAAGGTCAGGACTCCTTTGCTCTTGTGGGTATTTACACTGTTTATATTATGCAGTTATGAACGCAGTCATCCAGGCATGATTTTCAAATTAACATAAAACTGAGGGCTAATTGAATGTTATGTGTTTGAAAGAGAATTATAAAAGCTCATCGTCACATTCTAAATCTAGATAATAGTTAATCCACCATAAGCTATACTCCAGTCACAGAAAAGTAAAATTTTTCAATATTTGTTCCTGATCTCCTTGATGGACTTACAGTACCAAAGAGATTGAGTCCTACTGTTGAAAACAAGAAAACAAATGGTAGTGAAAACACACACAACAAAAGAGAAACTTGAGAGTAGCAATGAAGTTAACACCAGAAAAGTAACCTAAATACAGTGCAGTATTTTTCTCTTAATTGATTAACTGTTAAAATAAATAGGTATCTTTGAATTATTGCTAAAGTGAATGAAAAGAATTATGATAGGATTTCATGCCACAATAAGAATTGCAAATGCAGAGAAGACACAGCATTTTATCTTATATGGAGGCCAGTGGAAAGTATTGATAGATGTTTAAATCACTTTCAAGAAGATCAATACATATTATGAGAGATTCACAGTCCATCATTCCTCTTGACCAACAGGAGTAATGAAATACACAATAGATAGGTGTAAATGTTGAAATACTACACTCTGAGGGCATAAATATGCTTCCTGAAGAAGAAAAGGTCCCCCTTTTTAACAAATAGAGTATCAGAAGTAAATCTATTCACTGCACTGAGTCCATTTTAAGTAAATACTGTATTTCAAATGTTGAGAGGAAGCTAGTAGGCATCATCTAAACAGGTATCTGGATTTGTGTGGGCCACCAAAGAGAGTTCAGATCTGCCATGGAGACCTGCACATACAATATTGCACTTAATGAGTATAAACCTGAACCAAACACCAATCTCTGCCATTAAATATCACATTGGAGTGACACAAATCTTAGCTCTCCTAAAGCCTTAGAAAAATCACTTGCATTGCAACAGGTATAGCCTTATCTCCATTGCCTTAATAAAGAATATGAGCATTTACAAGCATAAAACAAAGATTTGGGGAAATAAATTATTCAGAATTTGTGTACATTATAAAAATTGTACCAACCATTCTGGTTCCTGCTTTTGACCATTACATAAAAATTTTAATAATGAAAAGCAACCAATAATAAAAAAAAAAGCCCACTATAAAATCCTGGTGTGAGACCCAGTTACATACTTCAGCAAAGTATGAAATGAGTGTTTCAAAATTTAATATCTCTTCAATCTCATGTAAAGGTTTAACAGCACAAGAGATCATAAAGCCAAATTGATACTGCCTTGGTGAGGTCAAGGTGTCACTGTGGTAGCGACACAAACAGGCATAAAGGATCTGAAGACGGCTGAGTTTAGCCAAGGAGAAAAAGGAGCCTATGCGACCTTTCACAGCTGTTTTCCAGTAACGAGGGACATCCTCTATTAGGTCTACATGGCACCACGGTTGTTGTGGTTTGAGGCTTGGAATGGGGTCGTGACCTTCCAGCAACTGGGAGGACACCGGGTGGGTGTGCAACCATTGTATTCCCTCCCCTTCACACACACACTCTGATAAGAGGCAGGGAGTGGTTTCTTATTTCACTCCTGCCTTGGAGCTCGGAGAGGAAAGTTCTCCTTTCACTCCGTGGGACCCTGGAACCATTTCTGAGGGTTTTGTATATTTTATCTTTTGTATTATTCCCCTAATCTTTGTATATATTATTTTCCTTACCTCCCTTTTTCGTTTACTGCTCCTTGTTGAACAATATACTTCATTTTTTTTTAAAAGTGTCTCTCTCTCTCTCTCGGGGGGGGGGGGGGGGAGAGGCAACACACA
>NW_008607489.1:0-53039 GCF_000691845.1 Merops nubicus | reverse complement strand
CCCCTTTCTACACGGAACCAGGACAACGGTGTATGAGCCGACAGGCTGCCCAGGCTCCTGGGAGAGCTGTGCCAGAGCTGGAAGGTGGTGAGGCAGGGCAGCACGAAGCTGTGGCTGAGCTAGCAGCCTTGCTGAAAACTGAATCGCCTCATCCTGCGCTCAGAGCTGCCCTGGCCGTGCAGGTATCACACCCAGTGACACAGTGCAGACACACAGAAACACCACCTCTGTCCTGAGCCCCTTGGTGTGGAGGCTCAGAACTTCTTCAGCCCTGTTTCACGTCCTGTACACAAAGCAGATAAAATAGGAGCTGTAACCATTCCAGCCATCTTTGACACAAACTCTTTGGTCTGTGCAAGACAGCAAGCATCTCCAGGAAACAATTCAGCCCCACATAGGAGCAGAACTGCCCTTTGAAGTCACCTCTATCGTTCACTCTCTTTCTCTCTTCTGTGCCTCAGCCTCTGGGAGATATGACCTGACTTCTAAAAAAGATGGCTAGCTGAGATAGGATAAATGTGCAACTTAGATTGTTTTTATCAAGTCTGGAAAAAAGCCTCCATACTGTTAAGTTTCAGTCATGGAGGGAGAAGGCAATTTTTCATAATTTTCAAAAAATTCTGGACTGTTGGCTGAAAGCACACATTGAGTAATGCTGTTCCAGCAGGGCAGCAAGCAAACTGCCTTTAACTGACTGTCAAGCAACAGCTACTGCCAGCACCTGTAAAAAAAAAAAAAAAAAAAAAGCTTCATAATGTTCTTGTTATTTAATCAGCAGCCATACACCTTGTGTTGACTCTGTATCACTGATCAACAAACGAATGTTAGTTTTGCCCTGAAGAAAGCAATAAACTAGGACATAAAATTAATAATGAATGTTAGTGCATATGAGTAATAAATGGATTTTAATGTTTTCTGCTCCTTAGAGGAAAAAAAAAAAATCAGTTTCTGTGTAAAAGTTTGATACTTTTACACAAAGCTCATTCCCACAAAACCCACCAAAACATTTTAACCTAAAAACAAAAAACAGCAATAACTTTTTAATCTAAATTAAAATCAGATCCCCTTATAGAACTTTTTTCTGAATTCTTTCATATAACTTTAGTTTACCAAAGAACTAACATACCTGCAATCAGATGACCTATCAATAAATTAATTAGTAATGCACAATATCAATGTACTCCCCAAATTTTTTTAAAAAAAAAAAAAAATGCAAATATGAGTTTGAGGTTGACTTGAATTGAAAAGCTTACAGATATGGAGCCAGTTTACACTTGGGAAACTCTCATGGCTTGGCACGTGAGAGTGTGCCCTATCAGTACAGCCTCCCACCATGGCTCCCACACCTCTGCTTCATCTTTTGTTTGCACTGCATCTATTCAATTCATACCTAAAACCCCGCAGATCAGGAACTTTGTCCCACAGGGCATCCAATCAGTAAAATCATACAAGTATGCAAGTTGTGAATCACTGTACTAAAGCAAAGGCATCTGTTGACTGTGACCACTGGCATAAAGGGAATAGCAAATAGATGTAATGCAGCAGAGACCTATAAGGGGAATGGAACAGAAAAGATAAGGAAGCAAGTAAAACTCACCTCCCTGAAATGGAAGGAAGGAGACACTAGGCCCTGGAGGATGAAGTGTTCAGTTCTGAACTTTTAAAGCCAGAGCCAAAGAGCACTTCTCAGAGCTGCGACCTTGGGAAATCTGTGTAAACCAGGTGTTGGATCTAGTCAACAAAGGGCTTTGAGAATTGAAGAAAATGTTTTAAAGGTTTTACTATTTTCCTCACCAAGCAGCTGCCAGTAGTTATCAACAAGAGCTTTCCAGATCCACTTCTGTCTAATTTCTATTAAGACCCATTGCAGCAGGACTTAGAGCCAAAATGAACTATTCTTGTACTCTTCTGTTCCTTCCCAATTATAAACAGGGACAAAAAATCACTAGGAAAATACACGTATAATTGACATATTTGATGGATGTGTTATTCTGTGGTTCCTGATTCCAGAGTCCAAGAACACTGGTAGCTTATCATCCTGTTCAGCAGTTAAAAAATGGGCTGAGGCAAAGACCTTGCAGGAAAAAATTAAAGGAAATGTCAGCACAGGAGAAGATTTTTTAAAACAAAATAACAATCCTCATACATGATACAAAATATGGTCAATAATAATGGCAAAATATGTGCCCTTCAAAACAATTTTTTTTACAGCTGTGGTTTCATAAACTTTGTGTAACAATGTGACATGATTTGCCAAGCAGGGCTGCTCCATTCCCAAATTTTACATAAACAGCTGGTTACAACAGAATTTGAAGGAAAGATCTGATCTATCATCTCTTCCCATTTGATTATAGAATTTAAATAATCCATTTAAAGTGTTTCTCTTTTCTCTTGTGAAATTTGCTCAGGAGGGAAGATTTAAATTTTGGGTTAGGTTTTCAAGTAGTAACTTGCTTTACAGAACACTTACTTTTTTCCTGAAAAATCTGAGTCCTTGCTCACCTCCTCTTCCTCGCTTATTTTCTTCTGTGTAAAAATAGCTAAATAACTGTTCCATACAGCTACAATTTTCAAAGACATGTTCAGGGAAAAAGCTCTTCTAATATAAGTAATTCTAAGAATTCTAGGCTTGTAATTCATACATATTCAAGCTTACACATTCAAGTTAATATATCCATCAGGCTGAACAGGTAGCAAATGGGGAAATTTTGTATTTACAGTAACAGAGATGTCCATCCAATATTAGATTGAAATTGATAGTTACTCATCCTTTAAAGTCAGTATATAATCTCTCCACTCCTTGCCCCTGGATGTCTAAATACATCAGAATCCTTTCCTGATAAGACAGCAATGAGCACAGTGATAGTTACAAACCCAATGACTAATCTAAATTTAATCAAAAACTTCCCCTGAGCTATCAAGGTCACAGGAAATAACTGAACAAACCACATGCTTTGTCAGTGAGGGATAGTGACCAACACCTGTTTTCCTGGATGAAATGTCATCATAAGGTGAGAAAAATGTAGTGTATTCAGTTTGTAACAAGCACAGCAAAAACTTGACAGCACTTCTTTTGTTTGGCTTGGTTTTGCTTTTTGTTTGTTTGTTTGCTTTTTTAAGGAAATAGTTACCAAAAAATACTAATAATTGAGCATGCAAAAGATAAAAGTTTTCTCCTGTAGCTGATCCCCGTAATATGTGAATACATGCAAAAAAAATATTTAACTTGATACTATTCTCATTTTGTATGTATTGGAAGTAAAAAGGAATGTTAATATTCATAAGCTGTGTTTATAATGTGGTTCTATATTGTTGTGGTGAGCAGAGCCCGCCCTAGGCAGGGATCGGCCTGTGGAAGATCTCGCGATGTAACGGAAAGCTCCGACTGCCCACGAGGGGCCTTGTGGGTGTGGCTTGTGCTACATAAGCAATTGCAGCGACGCGATAAACGCCATTTGCAGCATCCTTCACATTGAAGCCAGTGTCTGTGATGGTACCCAACATCAGAGGTTGGGTGGCAGCTATCCCGGGAATCAGGTGTCGGTAACGACACTATATGGATATTTCCTTGACTTAATGCTGTTGAAACTGTGATGAAATAGCTAACATTCATACACAGAGGTAACATGTTTTATTAGGAATGGAAAAATAGGTCCCTGGGTGAAGTTCTTCTGCACAGCAGCAACTTTTCTTCTAGGTGCACCAACTGATCAAACAAAAAACATTACTTGCCCATGCAAATGTTCACCTCCCTGCATCTTATTTGTGGGGCCTGTATTTTAATAATGCTTCTGCAAACTGGCTTTTTCTCCAGAGGGCACATACCTCACTACTACATAGTCCTTTGCTAAGTACAGAACAAAGATTTAAATTGTGCTTTTTTAAAATTCTTCACAGTAAAATCATAGAATCAGGCACATTCTTAATTTTTTTTTTTTTCTCTCTGTTAGACCGGCTCTACTTTGAAGAGCCCTTTGCAGAAATCTACTTGACTCTTACAATATCTGTTTTCCTCAGATCTTCCTTGAAATACATCTGGATACATCAAGGCTGCTGCAGATGTACCAGAAAGTCATATTACAACAGTGCAAAAGAAGCTCAAAATATACTTTGTGAACTTCATCAGTACTAACATTAATATGGAATTTTCTCTACCCCTGGAAAAAGTCAGTGAACTGTGAAGATTTGTTCATTGTCACAAATTTCTTCTCCATTGTTTGTGAAAACATTGTGTTGTGTAGAAATTCTCTTTGCTCTGAAAGGCATGGTTTATAGAGATGTTTGACTATGGTAAATTACTTAGCTCTGCAGCACCCAAATGAGCTCTTCATAAAAAATATATTTTAGGCATTTGTAACACAGTAAAAATACAAAAAAACAAACCAAAAAAAAACCAAACCAAACCAAACCAAAACAATGCTGACAGCTCCTTAAGGGAATTTTTAAAAATCTTCCAAAGTACACTATAGCTCAGTGACATCCTTTGTTCACATAATTTCTGCTTTAGATATTTACTCAGGACATAGCACTTAGGAGATAGAAAGAAAAAAAAAAGATGCCTATTGCTCATCTGAAACACATTAGCTTTACTAAGAAGATGCCAAATGAATGTTTTTATGAATTTTAGAAAGTATTTATTTCTTCTGAAATTTAGGAATGTTGGGCCTGAGCAAAACCAATACAGATTTTTATAAATTAAACAATGCTCAGCCAGTACTTGGTTGCTTCATCTGCTGCAAACTATAAACTTATACTGATGCCTCACCGTAGATTACAGGAGCGAGTAATCTAGGATGACATATCTATGTATTGTCCTTGTTTTACACACTTTGATCTCTGCAGTAGCTGGCAGTTATGCAAGCTACAGACAGATGAAAAATTCTGTGAAATCCTCTGGGTCAGGGATACTTGAGTGCACTACTAATTCTACCCAGAGCCGAAACTTACGTGTTAAAGCTGCCACATTTTTTTCTGATTCAGTTAACATTTTCCATAGATTTTACCCCGTGTGAGCCAAAAGTCCTTCCCATGAAGTGCTAAATGTAGGATAGTTCTGCATATCCCTCTGTATGGGAAAACAGTTTCTAATTAGTGGGACCCTAAGCCAGATGCAGTCATGTCCTTCTAGCATGGAGATGATGTCATTTACTCATTCTACAGGATCACAGTATTGTTATCACTTGGTGCTTTTGTTTTACTACAATACGCACCATACAGGATTTTGTTTCCTGTGTGTTAATGAGAATGAGCACAGAAAAAGAAAGGTCATCCATATATTTATTCAGGTCAGATACATTTCAATAACTATCTTTTATTTTTATTTCCAAGAGAATAAGAGAAAGATTATGCCTGTATACTGGGAAAACAAAACAAAACAAAACAAAAAACAAACACAAACAATCTAGCATGCTGGAAGTCTCTAGAGTGAGAGGTAGGGTTGTTTGCTTGCTCTTTTCATCTGCCCATTGGACTGAGACTATTACACAAACTTCTGTGCAAGTGGATCTTCAAACATTAGTCTGCAGGCACTTCTCCGTTCCATGTTGATTGCATTTGATTGTTTTTACATGCTTTAGGCCAAAAATATGAACTCCTTCCCTACTAAGTACTGTTTAGCTCTAAGAAGATGTTACTTTAACCCTGTTTCTAACATAGAAACTAACAGAAACTTTCCAGAATTCCTGTGGCTTTCCTTATGGCTAACTTAAATGACTGCAATATAAATCTCTGTATAACCTTTTTCTTGAGCTTAGTTATTAATTATTGTTTTTCTAACAGGAGCTCTCTTTTACATTTCCTAACTTTCTTTACTACACAGTACCATTCCAATTCATCTTCTGCCCCTAGTATTAAACCCCACCTGATTACATATTAGATTGGGTCAGAAAGGAGATTTCTGCTTTACTAGCATCTTGTAACAAACTCAAATCCTATTATCCTATTATATAGCTCATTGATTCACATTTCTCACTCTTCGACTATATAAATTTGGCATCATTAAAATTTGGCATTGCCAAGTGTAATCACCATTCTGATAATTACATAGTATCTCCAGTGACTGAAGACACTTACATGGAAGGATAGGAATAATATATCTGTGGATGTCCTACCGACTGGCAATCTCTCCAGAGTCTTCATTTTCACAACATTTTTCTGTCGCCTTTTTCCAGTTCTAAATGCTAGTCAAGGGAAACAGCGATGGAAGCAACTTCCAGAAAGGTATTTAATACAGTTGGTGGCTCATTAAAAAAACATGCAGTTCAGAGTTAACAGAAACGTTATATTTGTACCTTCCACAAGGCTGACAATCCATCTAATCTCCTTTAGTAGTTAGATTCCAAACAAATATAATGTAAGGTTTCTAAAGATGCAAGATTTACTCTTATTATTCAATCTAATTTTGCCTTTAAGTAGTCAACTGTACTATGGTAGGGCGTTGTGATTATTGACAACACAGCACAACGGTGCTGACAATGGTGTTCACGAGGGTCCACGGCTGTGAAGAAAGAAGATGGACCTTGACGTCATTATGAAGCATATGTAAAAATAGGGGAGATCATTTTCCACCATTTAAAATTCAAAAAACAAAAGTCACATCATGCATATAGGTTGAGGATAGGGTTTACAGAGTTCCCCAGACTGTTTATGAATTAACACCACGCAAGAAAATAACAATATAGGTAATGTTTACTATAAGCTCTTCAATCAAGTTAACGCAATGGATCAATATACTGATCTCTTTTAATAGTACCTAATCTACAGTGTCAGACAAAAATCAGATGAACTCATGAGGTAACAAAAATGATTAACAGGAAAATGATATAATATACAGAACATAGAAAAGATAACATACTGGATACAACTTAATAGCTTATGCAATGTTAGTGTTTAAACTGAGTTAAAGCCATCTGTCATTTGCCCTTCCAGCCACAAAATCCCACATCCCATAAAGTGAGAAATAAGAAGTGTTTAATAGTCCAGAACCCCTTAATGATTGACTCAGCAAGCCACAATGCAGTTCACCCACAAGAAAGGCAGAACAATTTGAAACAGACTGCTAATTTAAAGCAAAGCACCTGAAGATATGTGCACTAAATCTCACCAGCACTTAGTGCCGAGAAAATGCTGTAGAGATGTTACTCAACAAAAACTGTGGCAGCAGAATTTACAAATAAACCTTCAGTACAATCACAGTGTGAGACACAACAGAACTTTTCTTAAAAAGCTGAAAACTGCAGTAGCCATTGATAACACGAAAAAAAAAGAAGGGAAAAAAAAAAAGATAATTGAAAAGGGTTGGTTCCTAACTAGCCAAAGAAAGAAGCTAGTTGTTGCTCCCACATATATATGGAAACAAGTCAGGTAAGGTATGAATGTGCCATTCCTCAGAGTTAACACTAATATTTAAATGTTGCATATTCAAGCTTTATCTGGTTGATGTCTCCATATGTATCATCTCTCAGTCCTGTAATTGCCCCATTTCATGATGAGTAGTGTATTTATAGATGGCTCCCAACTACTGTTTGGTTTTGGTGAAGATTCAAAAAGCCCCAGTCCAAATGACTTAACCAGAGTACCATGCAGCAAGTAGCAAAAAAAAGCAGGTTGGTTTCTTACGGATGGTAAACTTGGAGAAGGTAACAGGCAAGCACTGGAACAGATTGCCCAGGGAGGTCATGGAGTCTCCATCCTTGGATATATTCAATAGCTGTAGGGACACAGTCCTAGGTTATCGGCTGTAGGTGGGCAAAATTGAGCAGATGACCTCCAGAGGTCCCTTCCAACATCAACCATTCTGTGTTTCTGTGACTATGAAATGAGGCTATACAATTACCCCCCAAAAAAACCTGAAGAATGTACTTAAAGCCTACTGAGAGCAAATCGATAAATGCTTCCATTAATATTTTGGTTAACCTGATGAAAGTTCTTGCAAGCCTGCACATGCCTGTTTCATCTCTTCCTTACTAAATTTAGTAAGGCTCCTTAGGTACATAAATCTGTCCTATTGAAAACACATTACTGCTAACTTTCTTTAAGATATTTTGCTTCTCAGGGTTGCATGACCATGTTTATGTAGCCTTGTTACCATTTTTCATGTGAATTGCAGAGCTCTCTTCACCATCCCCCCTACACCATTTACAGCAGTGACTGCTCCTGAAGATTTCACAAGTAACGAGGTCATTTTCAGAGTGAATGGGACCACGTGCTCAAATGGTCAATCTATCTGCTGAAGCAGACATAGATAAATCAAAAGACTCAAGGCCAATATCAGTAAACTTATGTAAACAACAACAAAAAAATTATTAGAGGTTCATAGGTGCCTCTCAGGTTAGCTATACATTCATTTTCATTACAAGCTGAGGAACACTGAGTAGAAATGTCACAACAACATGACATATGATAGCTCATAACAGTTAGACAAGTAAAAGAAGGGGAAATAGAACACAGTTCCAGTGTTACAGGAAGAAACTGCTAGCAGGTTTCATGTTTATAGCCATTTTTCCAGTAAGACCTAACTTGATTCAATATCCTAGGGAAATTCTATATAAGTATTTATTTAATTAATGGATCACAGACTGAACTCCAGAAGAAGGACACTAGTACTTTTTTTTCTTGAAGTTAATAAGTTAGCTAGAGAGTAATCAATTCATTCCCATCCAGGCTTCATGGGAAACTTCACATTTTGAAGCCAATTAAACTGGTCAGAAATTATTTCCAAAACCAGACACACCACAACCATCACTCAGTTACCACTCTGAATGTTAAGCTTTTAGGTGGTAGTATGTTATTAGTTCTTTTATTAGGACTGAAGGGCAGAATTGAAGTTCATTCAAAATAAGAGAGTGTGTTTTGTTATTTAAAATCAGTAGTATAACTTTGAAATAAATAGTATGCAAAGTTCACAAACATTAGATATACTTTCACTGGTTGTGGTCATTAGTCATGTACTTCACAGTAATACAAAATAGCCACCAAATAGGTTTTGGGAATTGCCACTCAATTTTCAGTCGTATTTCTTATTCAGAAGACAACTCATCAAACTACCAAACTCATACCTTGGTAGTCAACATAACACATTCTCTGGCCACAGCTCATTTAATTGGGGAAGATCCAAAAAAAAACTATCAGTCCTGGGGGCTCAGTTTCAAACTTGAATATAGCAAATGACATCACACTTATCTCATCAGGAACTAGAATCTTTTTATTGTTCTTTAGTGAGTGTGCTTCAGAGAACACTTTATTTTGAACTTCAATCTTACAGGTATTGTACAATTACCTTTACTATAAACCAAAGAGGATAAACAAAGGCCTACAGGTCATGGAAATTCTAAGGAGCACAACAGAGGATGTGATTGTGCATAATCACACAGACTAGCACAAAATGAGGGGAAGTCCACTTGCAACTTAGCATATAACCTGTGGAAAGGAACCATTCCAGTGAGGTAGCTCTTCAGACAGACATAGCAATCAAAGCCAGCTTCCTCATTTCTGTGATGAGCTGTCATAGGAAATACTGGTGACATCTTTTTCCTTTCCAAAATCAGAAGAGAATGTCTGATTTTTGAAAGGAAAAAGAATTGTGTTAGGCATCCTCAAGATATGACAAGCAGGTCTGGCTCTTTGGGGACATAACAGGAAGGTCTAGTTTCTGCATCTAAAGCAGGAGCTATATAACAAAATGCTATAAATAGAGCATGATGATACAAGAAATCTAGTAAAAATTTAAAATAAATTTTTAAAAAAGACTGGCATATAATGACCATGTTTACTACGAGGTAGTACTTGACAACAGGTTGCAAGGGAGATAGAAATGGTGAGTCTGTGTTCCTTCATTCTACCAGCTTTGCTTCAGCCACCTGTCCTTTTCTGGATCTGTTCTACCATCAGTGCAACGGAGGAAGCAGGAAACAGTAGAAAGCAATATTTTGTTTTCTGGAAACAATATTTAAATATACTCATCATGTATGTTTGGATTATGTCTTTCCTTTTACCACTCCATCCTTTAATAAGAATGTGTGCAGTTCATATAAATCAACAACATGAGCGCTATCTGAACTGGATAACAATACACTGTGTCTTTAACTGTCATCTGATAAGACCACCATTAATGAACTGTGAATTGTAAATCCAATTAAACACAGCAGTAGTCACAATGACCACGACCTCTAGAAAGTTGATTTCACTGAACCAAATGAGTTAAAAATTCACACAAGCAATTCTGTTTAAATTAAAAGTCCTCAAGTAATGAAAACCTAGTCAGAAAATGTTTTCTCTTCTATCCTTACTACACTATTTCTAGAATCTATGCTACTCATAAAAGTGGGTAAATAGACTGGCTTTTTCTGGAACATTAGGAGTAGTAGTAGCAGAAACTGTAGGCTCCTTTAAGCTCTAGAACAATCTGCTGTTATTCTTTCTCTGCTCCTTGCAGGTTCCTAGGGCACAACTGACAGTCATGTATATTATCTGATGCTCCAAATAGCACAAGAGAAAAGCTCCCCTATGAATAACAGGTGTCACATGCTGAGAAATTACTAGGCCTTAATACAGTTAAAAAGCTGCTACAAGCAAGACATGTAGGAGTATTGGGTTGAGCCCACCAGAAAAACCCTACAGTGCCCCATGTTGGGGTACATAATGGAACAACAGGGCCCAGAAATAAAGCAATGAGAAGAGGTGCGAGACTGAAATATTAAAATTAACCAAGCAGAGCAGTGAAAATGCAGAGTCAAAACAAGGTATCAAGACCAATCAATACTGGGCAGAGAATTCAAACTTATTCACAGCTCAGGAGTGACCTCAAGTGCATGAGCCCGAGAGGTGAGGTAAAAGTCCCCAGAGCACCAGACAGCTGCTACTCTAGTTTCATCCTCTTGGACTGGTTGATAATCATCTTTAATGGCACTAAGAGGATGTAGGTACCTTAGGACATCTGTGGAGCTCACAGAACACCATACCCATGAAAAAAGCAGCTGCAGCCTCTGCAGGGGATTACAGAGGAATGGTAAAGCTGCATTTAACAGGAGTGTCACTAAAGTGCCACTGAAGTGTCACGCAGCTGTGTGCCACAAGAAAGCTCACATGCTCTCTGCTCAGGGCTAGCCTATCTACCTCCCTTTCTAAAAAGAGATTTGACCTGGACAAATCTGGCCAAGTAAGTCCACAGCAAAGCGAGGCAATGAGAAGCATGGACAATCAGGATCCAAGCATTGATCCTCGAGCATAGTTCCAACATTTTTTTTTTTTTTTAATCAAAATGGATGCACTAAAATGTGTGGAATGGCAGCTGCAGCAAATGAAACACCTACCTACTCCTGAAGGTGCTCAGACAAGTACAGGGGAGCAAATGCTTCCCATAGAATGATTTAGATTGGAAGCGACCTTAAAAATCATCTCATTTCCACCCTCCTGCAGTGGACAGGGATACCTCCCACTAGACTGGATTGCTCAAAGCCACATCCAACCTGGCCTTGAACAGTTCCAGGGAGGTGACATCCACAACTTCTCTGAGAAATCTGTTCCAGTTTTTCATCGTGTTTACAGTAAAGAATTTCTTCCTTATATCTAGTCTAAATCTACCCTCTTTCAGTCAAACCATTACTCCTTGTCTTATCACTCTCTGATCCAAGAGCATCACTCTCTGATAAAGGGTCTCTCCTCATCGTTCCTGTAGGTTTCCTTTAAGTACTGGAAAGCCACTGTAAGGTCTTCTCCCTGATGCCTTCTCATCTTCAAGCTAAATAACCTCAACTCTCAGCCTGATGTCACGGGGGAGATGCTCCAACCTATTGATCATCCTCGTGACCCTCCTTCTGGACCCATTTGAACAGGCCAATGTTTTTCTTAAATGTGTCTCAAATCCATTACAATGGGACCACTTCCAGGAGCATGTTGAAGCCATTCACTTTCAGAATTGCTCACAGAATATAATTTTTTTCCTACTCTGTACATACAAAAGCTTCAACAAACACGTCCAGTAACAACTGTGGAGGCAGTTTTGTGATGTGGATATCTGTCCCCTGGGAACAAGACTGAAGCTACTAACCCAATTTGCAGGGACTATCATATAGTATTCAAGTGGTAATAAATTAAGGTGACAAATGCCAACTAAAGGCTTAGTATTCCTATTACAAAATCCCTGAGCTACGCAGACAGTATATAGCTTGTGAGACTCTCAGTTGTATGTAACAACTCCTGTAACATTTTGTGAACACAGCTCATGGCATTTTGTATCTTGTGCTGGAAAAAGTAAAGGAAGCAGCTTTTAGGTGGTGTTTGGAGGTGAGGAACATGTCAACGGGTATGCCAAGTATTGGCTGAGCATAACACATTATTCTTAATATGCATTCAAAACACACACTGTAATGACTGCGAATGCTGCAAATATGGAATGTAAACTATTGCTAATGTGTTTTACAGACTCACATCAGGGAGCACATTTGGTCATGTTTCACGTTTCAGTTGACAGATTGACAGATACCAATTGACAGAATACACTGTAGTGGAATTCTTGACATTGCTATTATCTGTCATAGAGTGTAGATGCATGATCACAGTAGGACACATTTCCATGTGAAAGGTTAGTCATAGGAAGTGGTGCATTACTAAGTTTCAGTAATGCCAACTGTATGGAAAATTAAGGATGATGAAGGTACAGTGACAGTTTTTTTCTGCCCTTTCATGAAATGCTCTTTTAAGTGTTGCAAGGAGTAATGGAAAGAAAAATACTAATATGAACTAATAAACTGGTATACTTGATTTACATAATCAATCTGCATCTGGAAAATCAATTGGATGAAAGCAGAAAAGTTGAAGGTATCACCATACCTCAGCTTTTAAAAGTACATGGTTCATTTTAAATTGCTAGGAAGTCACTGAGGGCCTATGGCTCCCCCTGCTGAAAGATAATGACAAAATAAAAGTTTCATCACTAAGTTGAATAGGAATAAAACAGTCCTTTAAAATAATTTTCCTCTAGTTTAAGATATATGAATAAATACATTTATATATATGCACATGTATGTATTCATATCTGAACAGAAGTTCTGAGAATAGACGTTTACATCATAAACTTCATGGCTTAGGTTAGTCTTGTCAACAAAATGTAAGGCAAAATTCTTAAATGTTTGATTAAAAGTAATATTCAACATGCAGCATGACAGCATAAAGTGCTAAAATATGCCTGTAAGAATTGTTAGTCTCTTCACATATTTTACATGCCATGTGGATTTTTCTTCCTTTCTACATGATTCATATTCGTATTTGTTAACAAATTCTCAGAAACAAATGCCACAGGAATGAAAAAAAAGACTATCTCATGAAGGATAATATTAGAGGCAAAATAAATAGATTCAGGCATACAGAAAACATGCATTTCTCAGGAACCTTCCCATAAGAATGTCACAAATACAGAGAAACCAAAGAGTTTTTGATTTGTAGGAGTATGAACTTCTAACAATGGAAAATTCATATAGAACTAAATAAATATTAATTGCTTTAGTACATATTACAGCAGGTTGAAAATCTGAATAACTAGACAAAAATATTTTGAAATTTGAATTAGTGTCATTTCATTATCAATAGAATATTATCATAATGTAAATCAATGAAAATAAGCCACAGGTTTCTTGTTATTTGTCACATTCTGTGATCTATACTTTATAATTTCCTGGACCTCCTGTGGCTACCAGTGACAGTCTACACATACAACAGGGAATCGGATCATACAACAGTGCATACTAATGAAGCAGTATTCTCTAACAGCACAGGAGAAAATACAAAAATGTTGTTGCCTTAATTGTGCAGGTCACTGGGAATTATCACAGGATTTTTTTTTCTGTACTATTAATATATACTTCAGCATTCAGCTGCACAGTGTGCCACATCAACACATTAACACAGTGTGTTAATTCGTTGATGCAAGTTTAATCACTTCTCACTGACAGAAAGCTAACAGTTTCTAAATTGCTTGCACTGGTATAATATTTAATATCTTTTTTTCATTTTCCTCCAGTCTTCACTTCTAAGAGCACAGTTTACCATGCTCTAAACCTCTGCCAGTTGTGGGGGAATTTTAGATGTTGCTCTGAAGGAATAAGATCCCTTGAATCATCCTGGGAAGAAATAAAAATAAAAGACAGACATAGCTATACATGTAGAGCATTCTGTAAACGGTCTTAATGAATTTACTATCTGACAAAGAGACAATTCACTTTACTACACTTTTCATATTACTGTATGCACTTGCACTGTTGACAGTTTCACGATCACATCTCGTTATATATTAAGGACTACAAAAAACCCTATACACCTATCAACTAACATTTTAGCTAAATTACCTTTTTTCTATTTCCAGCTGCAGTATTTTTTCAGTCAGATGCTGGATATAATGCAGTTTAAGGAGCTGGAACTTAAAGTTATGAAAAACAAAACTTTAAAAGGAAAATACAGTATTTTCTTCAATGTCTTGGCAAGTTGTCTGATGTTCTGAATTGTCATTCAAATTGGACAGAAAAGTTCTGATCTCTTTCTAAAGTGTGCAGACTCCAGCTGATTTAATATCTAGGCAAGAGACAACAGAAATGCATCTCTAACAGCAACAAGATGTTCAAAGATGCAAAACAAACATGGTACTTAGGGAAGATAATGTTTTGACAGATTCATACCTTTCCCATGTTGAAAGAGAATAGCTCCTTACGTATAGAGCTAATGCAGCAGTGCAGAGCATTGACAGAAGTGTGGACAGCAGAACAAACTAACCCATGACACAGTTGTAGATGTTGACTGGGAATGCTGCCAGCTGGCCAGCCAGTCAGCTCGCACCATCAGAGACAAAGCTCATGAATCGTCAATAATTCCAGAGAGGTTTCAACTCATCTGTGTTGGAAAATAAGAACATTCTTCCTTTTGCTTCTCAAAGTTGTCTGTGAGGTCCTATGTAAAGTAAAAGGGCTAACATTGAGGCTGATAAAGGGATCAGACAGGTTGGCCCAAACTTTGGCTGACATTCGTGTTGCTGCTCAACCCAGAAGAGGAGACATGGTTGAGAAAGAGAAAGGTCACCTCTTGGTTTATCTCCTACTCAGAACCTCCCCCAAGCACTGGCGTGGTCCCTCTGACCAGCCAGCACCCTTGCCTGCATTCTGGTCCCCGTAGCTGCCCCACAGGTCCCCAGCTAGCTGGCTGGTCCAGTTGGGTGCTCCCTGCAAGCACGCAGCACTCACAGACTGGTCCCACAGGCACCCACACCACACGTCCCCCTGGATACCAGCACAGATCCACCCATGCTCGATGCACCTGCCCAGACCTGGGGCATCCTACTGCCTGGCTGGTGCAGCTTGGAGTGACTCCACACATCCCCACACAGACGTGTGTGAGGGAAAGCACGGGCACTCGCCTCCAGCAGCTGGCACCTGGCACATTGGCTGGGACCCACGGTCCTGCTCCAGCTGCCAGTGCTGAGCCCCTCACTCATCTCAGTCATGCCTGTGCCCCCAGAGCTCATTTCATTCCCACCCCACTGGCTGGAGGCTAAAGATCTCATTGGCTCCAGTAGCTGGCTTCCTCCTTTTCTTCTAATCCATTGAAAAAAGTCCTTGACCAGATGCTCCCCTGAAAGGAGCAGACAGTCACCTTCTATATACATTTACACAAACAAGCATGGGGCTTATGCCCAAAACAAGGGGCATCCTGCAATTCAGAATTCTGGGTTAACACAGAAGTTATGTTCACACGTGGAAATTAAACGTACCTGTGGCCATTCTCTGGCTTTAAGGCAATCTAGCATGGAACAATCCACAACCTTAATTACAAATTGCCTTGGCTTCCAAAATCCTGTGCCTGAATACAAACTGTCTGGAACGGTCATTTGCCTATGCTAGCTTGCAGATTAGATCAGACCATGCTAGCTGGTACAGGCAAAAAGCACACCATCTACTCTGTAAAATTGTTAGAACAGTTTCCAACGGGTCCCCAGTGCCTGAACACGTTCTTTGGTGTTTCTTAATTTACTGGTGTAAATCTTACCTATAAAATTCTGCAAGAATCAGCCTGGCTTCAGCAAAACTATCACAGAATTAGAAGTCATACAGCTAAATATACTAGGGGTGATGTAGTATGGTTTCATGTCTTTCCATTGATGTCCATTTCATTTGTATTATGCAAATTACCACATAACTTCTGAAAAAAATCAACTTTAGAGTTACCTTGTTTTAGTGGGAAACCCCCTAAGTATGTACATGAGAAAAAGGACATAAACATGTAGACTTTGACCTTCCATGAATATGAAGCTTTTTTAGCTTTTGTTTACACCATTTCAGCAAAGGTTTTAAGAATGGTCTGAACCACAGGTTCAGATCAAATAAAATGTAACAATTGTTTGCACTTATAGGGGTAGGGTGACAAATCATGAGCTATTTCCTGAATATGTTCATAGCACTTGATCAGTGATGAGGGATCAGTTGAAGTGTCCAGAGTATGAAGTAATGTTTGAAAGGATTGGTTTGTTTATTAGGATTGACAAATAACATTGGAGAACACTACCATGTTTCCTCAGACCCAGAAAATCCAAAATATTAACAAATACTTACTGACTGACTTACTCTGCTCTGGTGAGACTCCACCTGAATCTACCTCTGGAGTTCTTTGTACAAGAAAGATGTTGATGTGTTGGAGCAGGTCCAGAGGAGTGCCACAAAAATGATCAGAGGGATAGAACACCTCTTCTATGAGGACAGGCTGAGAGTTGAGCTTGTTAAGCCTGAAGAAAAAAAAGCCTTTCTTGTGGTCTCTCAATACATAAAGGGGACCTACAACACAGATGGGAACAATCTTTTCAGATGGCCTACTGTGACAGGACAGAGAGTAATGGTTTTAAACTAAAAAAGAGTACGTTCAGACTGGATATAAGGAAGAAATGTTCTACAATGAGAGTGGTGAAACATTGAAACAGGTTGCCCAGAGAGGTGGTAGGTGCCTCACGCCTGAAAACATTCAAGGTCTGGTTGGATGGGGCTCTGAGCAACCTGGTCTAATTGAAGATGTCCCTGGTCATTCCATGTGGTTGGACTACATGATGTTTAGAATTTCCTTCCAACCCAAACCATTCTATGACATTAATACATAATCAAGTCCAACTGTAAACCTAACACTGTCAATTCCACAACTAAACTATATCCCTAAGCACCACATGTACACATCTTTTAAATACCTCCAGAGATGGTGACTCTGCCACTTCCCTGGGCAGCCTGTTCCAATGCTTAAGAACCCTTTCCATGAAGAAGTATTTCCCAGTATCCAGCCTAAATCTTCCCTTGCACAACTTGAGACCATTTCATCTCACCCTATCTCTTGTTACTTGGGAAAAGAGACCAACCTTGCTACAACCTCCATTCAAGTAGTTGTAGAGAATGATAAGTTCTCCCTTCAGGCTCCTTTTCTCCAGGTGAAACACACTCATTTCCCTCAGTCACTCCTCATAAGACTTGTGCTCTAGACTGTTCACCAGCTTCACTGCTCTTCTTTGGACATTCTCCAGAACCTCAGTGTCTTTCTTATAGTGAGGGGCATGGCCTGAATGCAGTATTCGGAGTGAGGCCTCATCAGTGCTAAGTACAGGGGGACAATCACTTCTTCAGTCCTGCTGGACACACTGTTTCTGATACAGGCCAGGATGCTGTTGGCCCTCTTAGCCAAATGGGCACACTGCTGTCTCATATTCAGTGGGCTGTTGACCAAGATCCCCAGGTCCTTTTGCACCAGGCAACTTTCCAGCTGCATTGGCATAGCAGTAATCAGAAACACCAAACAACTAGTACATCAATAGGTAGAAAGTGCAAAGGGTTTAGTAACACAGAGATAATTATTTTCATAACTTGATAAAAATATGAAAGCATGTATATCCTGCTGCTAATAGCTTTTGATTCATGTTTTTCATCTTCTACATTTTATATATCACAAAAATAAAATACATTTCTAGTCTACTTTCCAACTCTTCTTTCTTTTGACAGGAGAGTTTTTTCAGTTGGACACTCATAGATGAGATGTAACAAGTATTTAGCTGTTTCAAGAGAAAGCATAATTACCAAAGAAACAAGTTGTATACATCTTCTCTTGTCAACATCACCAGGCAACTGCAGAATTATTGCCTACTTGATTTGAGCTATGCACTTCACTCCAGTTTTCTCCATGCCTTGGATCAGCTCATCCTAATAAAAATACATGCCATTTAAAAAAGCCTGTCTGTGAGGTTGAGGGTATTTTTTGGTTTCCTACCAATTGCCCAGTGATTATAAAGGGCAATAAGAAAATCAAAGCTAAAGACTAAAAATATGACAATAAAAATAGCACATATACCATCTGCAGCATCACACAGTACAGTTAATTTATGGCATGATATTGAAAGTTGGAACAAGACACAACTGTACTTGCCTAAACTTTTTCTCTTACACAGATTAATAGAGAACAATCAATCCAGTGTACTGCTCTTTCAGTAGACTTAATGTATAGTGAATGGAGAGTAATTAAACTTTAAATTTCTAAATTGTCATTGCGCTATGATCTCACTTTTTTTTTGCACCACCTATAAATTGCACTATGATATATTATTAAAAGGATAAAGGAGGCAGTATTGAGATTAGAATATCAAAGTACCACAGCAGCAAACAAGTAGGGCTCTGCTTTCAATGAAATTTTTATCCTACAAATGCAGTAAAAAAGAGCACATGACATGTTGCAGACAGCAGAGAGGAAAGTTACACATAATTAAAGCATTTCAGACACATACTAACAAGACAGATCCGCTTCTGCACAGAATAGCAGAACCAGATGAAGCACTTCAGACATGAAGTCATGGGTTTCTACAAAGAAGCTAAAAGCCAGCTTTGGTCATTAACATACTAGTAGACTCACATCCCATAACTAGTGACCTAGCTCAGTGAATTAATGGGTCTGATAACTTCCCGTGGACTGTCATGGTCAATATCGCACATTCTCCTTTGCCCACACTTATTTATGCCTAATTTTAGCTAAAACTTTAATGTTCAAGCTACAGTCCAGTGTCCTCGTGCTCCTCTTATTGTCAGTGGGAAAAGGCAAGCTTCTACAGAGTAATTTCGAACAGAAGCTTAAATGGAAGAGGTCCAGATTTCCCTTGAGCAGATTAACTCACCCTGATGACTGAGGAGAGGCCAGTGACAATACTCCCAGTTTAAGTATCTAAAACTAGGCAGTACAATCCAAGTCAGTCTGGCCTTTAACACCCCTACATTGCTTATTGCTGAAATAACAAAAGGCAAAATCCACTTTCAGTTTCTTTGCTCACAGAGACAGCTTCACACTGGGAAAGAAGTAATTGGCTTTGAATCACAGCAAAATAACCTGTTCTCTAACAGGGCAAGGCCAGCAGCTGGCTCATTTCTCCTTCATCTGCCCAGGAGAATTCATCCAGCAGCTGATAGACCAAGGCTTGCAATCTGATATGAACAGATTTGGACAGACAGAACTGATTGAAATTGATTGCTGGCCACCAAAGCATGGCAAGTTGTGTGTGAATAGTCCATGGGGAAGTGATGTGATCAGAGTGTGTGTGGTTTCACAAAGATTGCGGCAGTAGAACAGTGTTAAAGTTGTACCAAAAGATGTAGTGCTAAACTCTTCAAGAGGAACCCAAGGTGTCTGTCAAGAAAAAGATGATTTTGTCTAAACTGGAGGTGTAAGAATGAAGAAGCCACCTTCCATTATCTCCTGTGTGCTACCCCAGCGTAGAATTCCTTGCTACTGAGGGTTGGTGATGCTAAAAGTCTAGGTAGATTCAAAATTGACAGGACAATATCATGGAAAAAAATAAAATCCACCAAAGGCTGTTAAATGCAAAAGCACTCTTTGGTCCGTAAATCAGTCAGTCAGTCAGGATTAACTGGAATTTTGAGGAATATCCAGGAAAATACCAAATGATGACTTTCTTCATGTACCCTTCCTTAAGCTGTTCTTGGATAGCAGATATTCCCTCTAACACAATAGGGACATTTTATGTTTCTTGTCATATTCTGAAGCACTCTTACCAGACTAGGGGTTCTCCTTCACTTCCTAAAAAATATGTCACTCCCTCTAGAGCAAACGTAGATAAGGATGATGGGAAAACAGGAATGTATAAAAGAAGAGTCTTGCTTGGTTGAGGTGCTCTAGAGAATGAAAGATCACAGAATCACAGAATGTTAGAGGTTGGAAGGGACAAGCATTTGTTTCCTTCCATAGGCACAGAGGAGATGGAAAGAAAATTCCCCATGTAGCAAGCAAAGATAACAGAAAAAAATTTAGTCTGAATGAAGATACAAATGCAAATCTCTGGACTCAGGACTGGCGGCTTACAATTCCCTGTTAAGTCATGTTCTTCATCTGGTCATCTAAAATGTTTTAAGAAGTAAAAGCCCATACATTCCAAAGAACTATCAAAAGTATCATGAGATACCCACATCTGCTAACCTCCATCTATTCCAGCTTTCCTTATACAGTAGCTCAATTAAATATAAGCAAAGTCTTTCATCCTTCTCTACTCAGGAAGCATTCTACTATACTCATATGCTTTAGAGATTTGCAGAGTAAGAATGGTTGGTAGAATCAGAGTTCACAGAGCCACCCCTCTTTAGAACCAGAGTTTTATGTAAGCTCTGAGATTCAGAGAAGGTTAAAAGAGGCACCATTGCTAGAACAAAGTATATTCTGCTGTGTAACACAGGCCACAGGTATTAAATTCTGCTTTGTATCCAGTAAGTGTGGTTGAGCCAGAGCATATCAAAAGGTTTTTAGCAAGAATTAGAAAGGCAATGGGAACAAAATACTAAACTTTTCAAAGCCACTTCGAAATGGCAGTTCTTAGAGACACAGAAGACAATATACCTTAAGAAAAAAGTCTAGAACATGAATGAGAGAACTCAAAATTGGAGAGCTGTAAAGATAATCCTGTCTTACATGTTCAATAAGACAGAAAGAAATAAAATACCTTAACTGTGCTAGACCTAGATATTTCAGTTTAAATTATAACCCTAAATTGGAAATGTTAGCTTCCTTCCAAAGGCAACCAGAATACCCAGAGCATCTGTCTGCTTTGAATAATGCATAAAGAGAGAAAAAAATTATTTTCACTTCCTTAGAAAAACAAGTGGAATCTTTCTAGCATTCTGAACTTTACAGTCTCACTTCAGAAAAATGAAAATGCCTTGAGAGACATAAAATATTCTTAGACTAAAGCAATATATATTCATTTAAACCATTCTATTATTCATAAATTTTTAATGCACCGACGAACTGTAAACACCTGTTCATCAAAGAGTTAAGAGACCTAAAAGTTGGTATTATAACATCATATTTTTTACTTTTAATCAAGATTCATTTTAATAAAGCCTGATATCAAAGATTTGTATGTGTGCTTCAGTTTATGCACTCTGAGTATTCCTATCCGCTTCAACAGGAATAGTCACAAAGGATAAAACAGAGCAGTTACATAACTTTCTATGCAGTATTAGAGTTTAATACATTTGAGAAAAATAATTTAACTATTAGCCTCTGGGTGAGAAGAACATAAAAGACACTGATCCTAATAGAGATCTGGAAATTTTAATTTGGAATGAATTAGATTACTACATAATATGACAGGAAACCAAAAAGGCAATGTAATCCCGAATGGGGTATCGTGTCCCCGAAGTAAGGAGAAAATAATCCTCTCTGTTTTAGTCAGATAAGAAAAATAGAAACTATAATTAGAAAAAAAAAAAATATAATTACATTATTGAAAATGAAAACACTGAATAATTGTTAGAAAAATATTCTGATAAGGGAAACTATTAAATTGAGGCATAATTTTTTGGAGAAAAGAATAAAAAGCAGAGCAGCACTTAGGAATTTTAAACTCCTCCGGATATAACAGTAGAAAAAGTACTCCCAGGACAAACGTTCATAGGCTGGAAGGCATGTTAAATAGAAGACCTTCTTTTCTCTATTTCCATTGCTTGTCATTCCATGAGCTTCCAGCTGTATGAGTAGTGCTAGCAATGCTGAGCCAGTTTTGGCTTACACAAGATGTTACACATGGGGTCTGAGAGTAGTCGCTCTCCATGGGCAAGACACCAAACGTTTCATGACTGAGTCTAATTGTGCTGAATTATGCCATAATTAAATAACTATGATTACTGATATTAACCATAATTTAATATAATTACCTAAATCATCCTTGCAAGTTTATGTCTCAAATTAGCAACTTTTTCTCCCATTCAAAGACAGATTTATTTTGTGCAGCTGTCAGTGGGTTTTTTGTTTGTTTGTTTGTTACAATCAGTCTTTCCTCACCAGTTTAACTAACAGGTACATGCCCCTCAGAGAATTAATCTCATTAGTTAAAAAAATTTGAATCCAACTGATTTTTAAATAGATATGAAATTATAGCTCCTGCATGACTATAACGGCACAGAGCACTCTGGTTTGCAACACTTTCTATTATGAAAATATGAGGGTTTTTTGTTTAGGACTTCTAAAAATTGAACAATTAAGATCAACATTTTGTATGTGGCATGCTTTCAATTTTAATATTTAAATCCATGAAATACCCTATAAGCACTAAGAAAACCTTGTCGCAATTTCTAAGACCAAAGAGACTTTTCATTTGCCAAATCAATGTCTGGGTGCAAGCAGAGGAATGGATGTGTGATTGTACTTCAAGTAGAAAAGTAATTTAATTTTTGTTTTTGTTTCACAGGAACATACTCTGCCATTACCCCCAGGAAACAAGTAAACTAGGATCTTGCAGTTCAGCATGCAGCCTCCTACCCCAATCCCACACCCCAGAAAATAAACTCAGCTAGTCATTTCCCCAACTGCAGTACTAATTTGTAATAGCAAAGTGATCATTGTTATAATATCACAGGTAAAGCAGCAGCAGATTTGCTTGTGCTGTTGTTCAAAAAAGGCAGTTTAATAAGCTGGGTTCCCATATTCTTCGTGGTTTATGACTTCTGATTCTTCTGCATGTCAGCTCATTTTGAAGTCTCCTGATTCTACAAATAGCCAGTGACACGATCTTAAGAAAGGAAAGTCTCTAAGGACTACAGAGCAGTGTGAATGGATATATGAATGAAACACCATCTACAGGAAGGAGGTTTAAACCTGCTTAGCAGTAATAGACCCATCTCCAAAAATATGCTTGCACATAAGGGTTGGTTTTGGTGTTTTTTTTTTTTTCTAAAATGAGCCTTGCTTGCTCAGACTGGAGCTCTCTCTTAGAAGCTGCTGAATAGCATAGTCTGATAGATGCAAGGTTGCTGCACCTCTGTGACCCTCTCTCTAGCCAGCAGTGAGGCTGTGCATTCATTCCCAATAAGCACACACGCACATTATATCGTGTATGGATACAGATGTATCCTCACGCACACGCATCAGCACGGACAGACGACACATAGCACTCACACAAGCAGCCAGCCTGATCCCTCTCCCTTCTCTCCAGCTGACCAGGACTGAAGTCTGTCAGTAGAATGTAACACCGTGGGTGCCCACGTACACAGTTACAAATAGGTACACCGGTTACATGTGCATGTGCAATATCAGTCCCTCCAGCAGCTGGCCCAGTTGTTCAGCCTATCCAGTAGCTGCTCCCTGAGCCTCTGGTCTCCCCAAGCTGTAAGCGCACAGACTGTGAGCCCGTGGAGATTCATGGTCTCATTGCAGTCACTGGTGCTAAGACCTCTTCTCCTACTCACTGCTTAGTCCAGTTTTAAATTAATTCATATTCAAGTCCATTATAATAATATTTGGCATCATTCAAGTACAACACTGTACAGTATAGCGTCTAGAAATAGCAATGCTTAATCATTCAAAATCAGCGATCAGTTATAGCCAATACAGTGATTCACATGAAATTAAGAAAGCTCACTGAGCAAAAAACAATGATACACACAGGTATAGAGATTAATCTATAATTATGATGCTCCCTTTCTGGAGATTACAGTAAATTTGGGTGCCCTGGGATCTCTAACATATTTGCAAAAATCCTAAAGACTGCAAATACTCATGTCTCCCTTTGTCGGCTTATTACAAGCAGATGGCGATTTCCTTAGTCCACCTTTGCAGACAGATGGGGATTCCCTTCATCTGTCTCTGCAGATGGGCAGTGATTCCCCTCATCAGCTTTACCAGCGCATGGTCAGAGTCTGGCCTGAGAGGTGTCCCAGCTCAGGGGGAGAGACTGAGAGTCAGCCTGCTGAGATCCCAGAGAGCTCCAATGGGCCTCACTACTAGGATCAGTACTTATCGGATCACAAGATGATTGACTTTGGTCAGATCTACAGCTAGTACTTTTCCACTGTGGACATTAGTATGGTCAGGCTAGTCTGTCAGGCTTCCCAGATGGGGCTGAGGCCTTTCATTGGCACCTTCCCAAAGTATTCCAGAGTCATGGATAGTTAGGAGGTGCCTACCTGTTCCAACTAAACAACCTCATCTCTTGCTGGTGTAGGAGTCTGCTTAGTTTCACGTTGTCTTGCGGAGTCAGAATGCACCAAGCTTTCCCAGCCTCATACATTGCAAAACGAAGAAGTCATGGTTCTGGCTTTACAAAGTCAGCCTTGTGAGGGGTGGGGGGGCTGCCTTGGAGTTAGCCTCACAATGCAGCTCAGGAGTGGGGGTGAGGGGCATGGGGTGCTGTACCACCACACTCACACTTGGGGTGGAGAGCTCACCACACATTTAACTACAGTACAGCAGATGTGCAGTTGGTTGTTATAGCTGAGGCTGCTTCTTTACACCTAGATGGTGAAATGGACAAGAACATGTTTCTCTCCTGGAAAGAAGAGTATACAGGCCTTTCCAAATAGAATCTGACGTGCCTCAAAACAAATCTACACTGGCCCTGCAGGTAGCACAGATTAGTGCGGCCTGTTTTAAGTGAACTCACCACTTAGGAGCTCTCCTTTCCAATATGTTTCTCAGCAAACCTGCTGGATTTGTATGTCAGATTTTTTTTCTTTGATCTGTAAGACTCTGCGTGATTATCTTCAAGTGGTGATTTGAAAGATAGCTTACAGACACAGCAGAGAGCAACAGAAGGTCTTTATCCGGACTCCCCCCTCACTGTTGTCAGGACTTTCTCTGGAAGAGAGACTTGGGTTTTTGGACTTGTTCACTTTCAATCTCTTCCTTTCTGCAACGCATAGATTTGTTTCCACTTTCAGGCATGTAATGGAGCCCACCACTTCTCAGGCTACTTCTCTACAGGAGATGGCAGTGGTTAACTTCACAGCCCTTGCCTTCCTCTCTTAACCCACAAGATTGAATACATTAGATAAATAATAATCAAACTTCGTTTTGCAAAGCAACCAGGCAGAGGGAGCTACCTGAACCATTCATGCTGGGTACTCAGGAAAATGAGACCATTTAGTTTTGAACGGAAAGAAAGAGATGGACTATGAGCAGAAATGATTAGTGCTCAATCTTTATTTTTTTTTAATTTTCTGAACATATACTGTCATACTGCATAGTATTAAAGAAGAAGGAGTGACAAATCTTCCTTACTCCAACATCTGAGCCCCTCTAAGAAACCATCCTTCAAGCCTGTCAAGTGAAATGCATCAAATACATTAGACTCTTGATCCTGAGCAGCTTACAATTCCAAAAGATCTTCCAGAATCTATTACAGGTACATAAAGCACTAATAGAGAGTAAGATTGAAAACAAACACACATACCACAAGTTAACATTAAGGAAAATATTTCTTACTAGAATTTTAAGGTTAACAGTTCACATACAGTCCGCAAATATAAGCCTACTAAATACTGTGTTATTATATATGTACAGTAAATGTCAAAGTATCTCTATTTTGAGGTGATAAAAGTCATGTCTCAAGTATTTTCCAAGTAATTCTGCTTCCTAAATAGAAAATAAGTTCTTAATTTCTATTTTTAAAAAAATATAGCTTCAATTTCAAAAGATGTAAATATATCTCATTAAAAGATCTGCAAAATATTTTTTTTCAGAACAACTTTGACCATAATATGAAAGGGGAATATCCACACACTACTATATATAAATGCACATACATAAATTTATATAGATATTTAGAAAATAGATACTTATATGTGTGTGTATTCATATATTTATACACACATATACATATACGTATATACAAACTTCTGTATCTACACAGGAATCTCTGTAGTTCATATAATTTATAATTTCCTCATCCCTTACAGAAAGACTATCAAAAGCACCATGAAGTTGAATTATGAGAGAATTTTTTTAAAGTAACCAAGTGAACCCTCAACTATTAAAACAATAAAGCTTTAATTGTTTTCCAGCAAGATGTTAAATCACTTTTGTCATCACCACAATGAAAGCTTTAATATTCTATTACTTTCTTTTAATTAATAATAAAGCAGGGCATAGCACTGTCTGTTCCAAAGGCAGCTAGTAAAACTTAATCCAGAGTATTCACTGTTTAAATATTTTTTTTCCAGACATAGTGGACAGAAGACAGGATCCATGGATGAGCTGCAACTGTTGTGAGAGCACAGATGATAGCTTCCAGCAACACACGTCATTGCTTTGTTAACTCTAGAAAGGAACACATAAGGTAATGCAGCTTTTTTTTCAGCCCAGAAAAATCTCTCAACAGTTATTTCTGTAGAAAACTCCATCAGAGAAAATCATAAAATACACTCCTAGCACCCTCAGTTGCTATTGTTATTCTTTTTTAAAATCTTAAGATATCATGTTCATGTAACTTCAGGAAAGCCTCTAGAAACCTTTGATCCTTCCAGAATTATAGGTTGAGAATCATTGCTTCCAACCACAGTTCTCTCCTTGACAGACTGCTCCCATAATGTTCTGAGGTGCCTTGTGTAGTTTGGAGATTAGAGCACAAAACTGAGTGACATAAAGGATTAGAAAAAAAGAGGAGATGCAACTTTGAGGTGAGAGGTTAAAGTAAAAGGAATAGACAGATTAGAAGAGTCACGATTTCTTTCCTGCACATCAGCAAGCACTCAACAGGAGGAGAGAAAATGTGTGTTCAGATGGACAGCCCAATAGCTAAGGCAACTCATTGGAGATGTAAATATGATTCCCATCAAATGGCTGAGGGATTTTCAGGGTAACTGTGAATGCTCTCACTTTATTACCACATTCTCCTCCTTCTGTTCTGCAATATTTTGAAAGGGGAATATATGCAGAAAGTTAAATGCCTGTGGGCCAGTATTCCTTTGGCAAGTGGTAACTACTACTGTGAAAACCAAGACTAAGAAATTTCGGGGTATTTTTGAAATTTAGGCACTGGACAAAAAACAAAGCCCTTTCACATCAGTCAGCAGTTGAATGGATTACAAGCATGCATTTCAATGCTGAGATTTCACTGCAGCTTTAGAATAAGGATAGAGGGGTTTTTTTGCATTTCAGTGCTTAGGATTCTCCCGCACGAGCAAACCACAGCACTCATCAGAACTCCACACCGAGATGGACAGCTTCAGGACAGAGCACCAGGATGGCTACAAGCTAACCATATTGTCAGCAAGTTCACGTGGTGACTTTAAGTCATTACCTTTCAGGGACATCACACATTAAATTGAGTATCCACTGAAACTGCCTAGACTTTCTTCACAACATTTACTTATATCGCATTTATTGGTAACCCATCTGCTCTGGGACAGCTGATGATGTTTTGTCATTTTGCTACCATGACAGCACTGGCATTAAAATCCAATCAATACACATCTGTATGCAATCTTGATGTAGCTTCAGAAAGGCATATAATTGGATTATCTATTGAATTGTAACTTCAAAACAACTGCAGATGGGGCTTCTTGTATCTTACTCAGTCAAGGACAGGTGAAGTATGAGAGAACGTTATTGAAAACAGGAAATTCTATTAATAAGTCTGTGTTTAATACGTTCCAGTATGACCTGAATTTTCCCACTTCTGGAATCTTAAACTTTCCTTTCCAATTTATTAGCAGAGTAGTTATAAGGATATGAATAAAAGAAAAGATTAAGTAGAGAATGAAGTCTAGGAATAATCCTTTTTCCTACCTTCTTATCCCTGCCTCCAGAAATCTGAGTTTTCTCCTCCACACATCCTGCTAAGGATGGAAGAGCTCATTAACTATCAGATTATCAAGTACAAAAATCAGTCATTTTGCATTTGCACATAAATAAAAATTGGGAACTATGTTAGCAAACTGGCTTAGGTGGATTTGTTGGATTAGCAGCATAAAGCAAAGTGCCTAAACTTTATTTGAAGTTTACCTTACAAGCTTGCCAGTCAAATCACCTCTGAACTATTCCTGGGTCCTGGGCTGGGTACAATACTTAAAGTGTGATCCATGAGTAAAACCTCGTATCTTTAATTCAATGTTGTTACCCTTGCTTAGGGGCTGGGGCAAAACAGAGATCTACTCTCTTTTCAAGGGCAGCATGGGGATACTGATTTTAACAGTAATATGTACATGATCTAATTACATAAGACTGGACTTTTCCTGAGTGCTTTAATTCATGTGTTTCCAACTTGGAGAAAGGCAAGAGCAGTGGAACTACTACAGATATTTTAAAGGAAAAGCCATGCCAAAAGCATTATCTGCCCCTAACCACAAGCAGCTAAGATGATAAAAAGAGTTCAGAGCCTTTGATCCAGAGGGGAAGAAGGAGAGAAGCATGGAGAAGTTTTTCATAGAGCAGAACATGGTAGCTAAATGTAAAATAACTTCCCTCTTTTATGCGTCTTTGTTCCCTTCTAAAAAGCTTCTTAAGTTTTGAGGATCTCATTCTTAGCGACTTGGTTGCCCAATGTGTTGTACAGGGAAGCCCAGACAGACGTTTTGGGACTAAGACTTCTTTGAGTAGTTACATGTGCATCTAGCCCAACGTGCTTTCCTTTGAAATAAGACATGGGGTTGAAGAGGAGGAGAAGAAAGGGGATTGTGCTTCTCTTTAAGCTTCATACTGTGACTCATGAGCACACAGCCAGCAGCATGCACAGCACCTCATGCTGACAAACCTTGATATTGCAGCACAATGCAGCCAGAGAACTACCTGTCACTTATCCCAGAGCCAGGTTGGATTTTCTACATTTATTCTGTTATAAAAGCAAGAGCAGTTAATATTCCAGTGTACATTTTATTGTTGGGTTATGGCAGGAGCCTGCAGATGAATAAAGGATAGCATTTGGAACATCCCAGGAAGTTTTGCTTTGAAATAGTCATGCAGGCGATTGGACAAGAAACGCAACAAAAGACATTCTAGGATGACATCCAAATTCACTCTGTTATTATGTTGTTTGTACCAAAGCCCAAGGCTCTGCTGTTGTTAAGGGTCTTGTCAGCTTTTCAATCATACATTCTCATTTTCAGGGATTTGCTGGTCACAGAGATTCACTCTGGGCAGAGTCAAAACACCAGGAGGCAAAAATTTGGCCAAAGGCAAAGAGCATTGCTTACAGCTGATAGATTCACAGCTGGACCAACTGTCTGCTTTAACAATGTTAAAAATAAATTGAGAAGTCATGCAACGAATGAAACACTAATAGGAATAAAAAAATTTTGGTTTGGGTTGTTTTGGTTTAGTTTTTGTTGTGTTGGGTTTTTGTTTTGTTTTGTTTTGTTTGTTTGTTGGGTTTTTTTTGTTTGGTTGGTTTTAATTATATCAGGACTTAAGTGCTAGATGAACAAGATGAACAAGATGAACTCTAGGCAGAGCTTTTCAACATGGCCACATGCATTTTCATTTTCATCCACACTCAGACTAAGGCTCTGCCTGCACACTGATTGGATTCAGTTACAGACCTCAAAGTATACTTTGGCTACCTCTGAGAATATGTTTCCAGGCCCTCTGAAGCAGTAACAATCTAGGTAAAACGGATGGTCCTGAGCTGTAAACAGAGATCCAAATACCCACAAGCCTTGGATACGGCCATACTTCACTTTACATATCATAACCTGTATGTTTGAAACCAGAAAGATCTACAAGGTACCTCTGGGGGGGAAAAAAAAAAAAAAGGCATGATTTAAGCGTCACTTATGTATACCTGAAGATAATAATTCTCTACATTTTTTAAATTAATTTTCTTGTTAAAAGATCAGTATTAATTTATCTGATAAATACAGACATATTTTTTTGTTTAATTTTTAATGGCCACTGAAGGAAAATGTCAAAGAAAATTTAGATTTTTCAGGTAAATTCCTCCAACATCCTCATAATCTGATTCATGTCTAGAAAATACGGAAATGTTCATTCACATAATCAACATTTGAATCAATCTTACTCAAAAAAAAAATTATAAATTAATATATCTAAAGCAAAAATAGCTTTTAAAAATAGTGCACATTTCTGAATATCTGCTTCATTACATAAAAAAGTCAAAGACATTTAAATTTAAATAGTTTACCAAGATTTCCTTACTTGTATCTGTGGTATTCTCAGCTTGCCAGCAGGAAAAAAGAATGTGACAGGGGGCTGGGAGTGAGGATACCAGGCTCATTTTCTGGCTGTGGTCTTCACTGACTTTGTGATCCCAGAGAAGGTGCCTGCAGTCCTCCTAAAGAATAGTGTCATGAGATGCTCAGAGGCAGCAGGCAACAAATTCTCCATGCTGGAGGAAAGATGAAGCAAGGGTAGTTGTTACAATGAAAAGACTTTTCCCCACAATTTGATTGGTAAATCAAGTGACATCATTAGCTCTTTGGGTGATGCACAGAAATGTTCAAGCCCTGAAGAGTATGTCATTAGCCTGAAAGCAAATTGACAAGAGTTTGCCTGAATATTTTGCTTGTGGTCCATTCTTGCAATACTAACAAGGAGAAGCCATCCCAAGGCTTTTCTAGAGACTGGCAAATCCTCTTGGACCAGTGCAGTAGTGTTAGAGCACTACTGCCATCCTGTTAGATTTAAAACCTGTGTGGTTATTTACGACATCTTTTCAGCTCACCTCCAAGTTCTAAACCTTAAATCTCTGGTTACTGCAGAGATCTGCAAATAGTGGGAGGGCTCATGTATCATGCTAATACTTTTGGCACAGCAGCAGTAGACACTATAATTGCCTCAGCAAAATTCCTTCATTTATGTGTCTACACCACTGAAGAATTTGCAATTATTTTTAAATATCTGCTGGTAGGTCTTTTAAATATATTTATAGAGCTAACATTTTGTGCAGCTTAGAAACTATAAACCGTACAGTGCGTTCATTATTGTTTTGTACACTACACTTCACTGACATTACAATGGCTCTAGTGGAAAGAAAGCCTGATACTTTTATTGCCATGTGGATTTTAACAGGGTTTCCACAGGACACAGGTATTCTTCTCCAACTCTGTAAATGGTCAGCGTGAGCTCCTGTATTTCTAGGGGCCTATAAGGGTGAAATAGAAATTAGAAAGCATATAGAATATACAAACAAAAACCAAGTGCTCAGACTTCTTCCAACGACACTCATCAGACAAGACATTGTGCTACAATTTCTTTCTGTTTTATATATAATCTTAGCATCTCCATGCTCAGAATAATTAGGATATGTTCACTATACTGCTGTTTCTTTCAAAATTAAAGATTTTGATAGCTTTACTGTATCTTGCTGTGCATATTTTCCTTTGTCAGGACAAATTGTAAGTAAATAATATCAGCAGAGCATTAAGAAGGATGAACAAAAATTAATTTAGAAAAACCTCACAAATATTCCTTGCCTAACAACTTGGCTGAGTGGGAAAGTTTCACTAATAACAGCAATTTTCCTCACAGCTGAACAACTCCCAGTACAAGTGGAGAGGTTTTTTTTTAATTATGGCTTAAAGCCCCTTTCAAACAATGTCCAATGAACTTAAAAAGGATAACTCTTTTTAAATCCCAGAATAAGCCTCAACTTTTGCAGTGGGAAGAAGGTAAGGCTGCAGAAATTTGCTTTGGGAAGCAAGAAGAAAGATGTACTATTGATGATTTAAAGGAAATTGTCACTGTGGGTAAAAAGATACATTTGAAAGCTTTTCTGGATATCTTCAGGCAAATAGTAGTAGTAAATTTCTATGGGAGAGTCATGATTTGGAGTCAACAGCCCCAGGAGGAGTCCTTTTCGATCAGCTGACAGTAGTAAGAATGTAGTGGGCTCAGGTGTTTATTGCTGTCTTAAAGTCAAGACACCCAAAGACAACCTAGCATGCTACACTAAGTAAAGGGACTCTCTTGAAGAAGTTGATATTTGCATTTAAATTAAAATAGGAGACTTTTTAAACACTATGCAACTGATGCAGGAAAAAAAAAAATCATTAATTCAGAAGTAACTGCGTACATTAAATAAATTATGAGCCAGTATAAAATTTATAAGCCAGACATAAGGATAAAATCCAGTATAAAAATAGAATAATGTATTTGTAAAGAACACACCAAAATTACCAAGAATTAACATTTTTAAGAGCAGCTGAGAAGTTACAATAGTCAGAAAAGTTAATGTACACTTACTAAAATTTTCCAAGAAGTCCTGCCACATCAAACTTGTTTCAGATGAAATGGAGGGCTGTAGAAAACTATTCCATTGCTACACACAGAACAGACCATGAACTTGCCTTCATATACTTTCCTAAAAAAATCACTTGAGTTTTCTAGTCAGAGTATCTTTCTAAAGCATTTGACTCCTCAAGACTCAACAACTACCTGAAATCTCAACAGAAACTTAAAACTGTTCATGAACTAAATTGAGCAATGACTTTATTTTAACTCTGAATGAAATTAGAAGTAATACAACTAAGAAAGAGCAAAGTAGCCAACTTCAAGTGTAGTTGCTTTCCCTTTAGAGCCCTTCTAAGTAGTCAGATTGTGCTGAAGACATCTATTAAAAACTGAAGTACAAAAAAGGGAGCAATTCAAGAATAATTGCTGTTAACTTTCTAACGCTGTAATCGTTAAGAAGCAGTGTATATATTTAGCCAACCTCATTCAGAAATCAACACAAAATTCAAAACATAATGAGCAACACTAGATTCTGAGTTGTATTTAGTACATCATTTGCTTAATAACAATATTGAGGGCAGTGACTAAAAATAGACACAGAAGAGTGCAGGAATGTGTCTTCCACCTCCCACCTCTCTAAACCCATTTCTTCTGCTTCAAGGGAGTAGCTCTGCCTTGCACTGCAGGCAAGAGACAGTCCTAAAACTGAGATAGCCCTTAAAAAGGAGGATTACTTCAAGTGCTGGGGAGCCCTCCAGTGGGACAGAGGTATTACAGCGATTTTTCCACTGCCTCTGGGTCCAACTTAGAGTGAAGTACATTGTTTGCTGTGCAGATGAACTCCCTGGGGAGTCAGTCTCACCTGGAACAATAAACACGTTTTTCCAAATCACATGGGGAATCGTCCAGCACATGTAGAAACCAGCACTGAAGAAAAATAAAATAAAAAATAATAAAAAAAACACACCACCAAACCACCTGTTTACTTTAAAGCTGTGAGCCTGTACACAAGGAATGCAAACTCTTTAGTCAGAGCATGTCTTTGCGTTAATAAAAGCCAAGTTTCAAATCCCTGATCTACCATGGGATTAAGCAAATCACTGTGTGATCTACTGCAGTGTTGCGCCAGGACCCTACTGAAGGATGGAGAGCTGTACAGGAGAGTTTTTAAAATAAATACGTTCAAGGCATTTGAAGCCAGACTGTATATGTGTAAAACTATGGAAATACTATAGAAAAAGCTTCAAAGAACAGAAAGACAGCTGCCTTCTGGTTCTTCTGTGAGTCCTTGCCCCATTTCTCAGTTACTCCTGCTGCATTTCTCAGTAAAGGCCATTAACAGTAATGACCCAGAACAGCTTCACAGAAGACAAATTTTTTTTATTAGAAGTGTGTGTGTGGATTAATGGCAGCATTGATCAGCATTGATCAAAGCATGGATCAGCTTCTATCCCTGTTTTGTTGGGGCACTTTATGAAGCCTAAACTGATGTCCTAAACCACAAGCGAGATCTCCAGAAAACTTTCCTACCTTTACAAGAGATACCAAGAGATACCAGGAGATCACATCAGTCAGCTAGCATTACCAGGTGTTCACTGTACAAGGGAAGAGTGCTCCTATGATGATATTTCATCACAAAGTAAATTTGATACTTCTGGTTACTCAATCTGTTCTCACTCAACTTTGGCTTTGCTTCATATTGACTTTGGGGGGGGAAGATTTTTCTAAATATTCAAGGACAAACTAGATCAAGGAAACGGAATTTGAGATTGATTGTTTCTTACATGTTTGTAAGTATGTTATTTTCATAAAATAGTCCATGCAGTAGCATCAGTCTAGCTCTTTTGTGCTCCATTTCTTCTGCAATTCCAGAGATTTCAGTTTGACCTCCAAGTTCTTCAGTCACTTCAGAACATAAACCCTTTGACTAGTGCACATGACACAGCTTTCAGGAGTCATGCAGACATCCTCTTGACTTCTGTGTAATGTACAAGTATGTTCAAGTGGCAACAGAAGTAAACCTCTGTTACTGTAGTTTAAATTGCACAGTTTACAAAGTAGAAAAGTATATTAAGTTATTCCTGCATGTTATATTTCTAAAATGCACAAATTATGAATAAACTAGGCCTGGCTCGATCATTTACAGTTTTTTGTAAAGCATTGAAAATGTTGTTAAATTCTAAGAGCAAAGTGGCAAAACATTTGCATTTCAAAAAGAAGAAAAAGACTAATTACTAAGAAGTCAAAGGAATAATACAGGTCTGTTCTGGGCTTTCATTCTCTTCCATTCATCAAGAACTAGAGCTGATTGTATTAAAATACTTCATTAAGCCTTGAATTTTCAAAGGTTGAAACAAGCTGTTCAGTTTTTAAATGGTCACGATACAGGAACAATTAAAAAAAAAAGTGTAATCAGTATAATTACAGAGGAAGAAAAAGAAACTTTTCTTTCACAGATGCCCCAAAAATATACCACCTGGAAAATGAATGATTGCATCATATTGTTTTAACACTGTATCAATTAACTGATACTAAACTAGAATAAAAAAAAGCTAAACCAAACCCCAATGAAATATAGTTTCTAGGAGGGGAAAAAAAAAAAAATTATTTCACTATATGACATGAATTTTCTGTTTCATATCATATTCTCACCACATGCATGCAACAATACTCTTGCCCATAGCTTTAATTTACAGAATAATTAATAGCTATTAATGGATGGTTATACTGCATAGCTTCTCAATGTTGTTCTAAGAGAAAAGTACTTTAATACAGACTATTCTAATACAAAATTATACTCTAATAGAAGAGAATTTAAAACAGAAATTAAGGTAAAGATATGCATTATTTAAAGATGAAATATTAACACACCCACTAGTTAATTTTCAAATTGATCTCACAATAAGAAGTGTCTGATTAGTTTTAAAGAGTGACTTCTCTGAGGAGCAGGGGAGCTGGGGCATCCCCATTTTGTTATCAGGACCAGAAGGAAAAGAGCATGCAAACAAACATAGACCTGGGGCAAAAACCATCACTGAACCATGGATGAAAGATCAAAAACCTTTAACTTCACCCAGCTACTGAACACACCTGTCACGTGGGTAGAGACCAAGGGAGGGAGATGTGGCACAGACTGGTTTGGTCCTTTAGGGATCGGCCTGGCATTTCAACATCTTTCCTTCCAAAATTCAGCAGCACCTGCAGATATCACACTGTGACATGTTTCTGAATGATACTGGGCTTTGCCTGTTGTGGGGTCTATACATGGAGATGTCCTGCCCCACAAAATTTCACTTCAAGAAGGAAGTAGCTCACCACATACTTAAGGTTCAGACTCTCTGCCTGCTGCAAACAAGAAACAATCCACACTGAAACATTTCTTGCTCTAAGTGGAGGAAACACAGGCCTAATTCAGGTAGGTATTTTAGTTTTATAAATTAAGTTCTATAAATTATTTATGTGTAAATAATTATTAAAGTATGAAACTGCTTTGAAAAAAATGCTTCTAGAAGCTAATTTTATTTATCCTAAAACCACCACTATTTTGGTAGATAGAATATTTCTTGCAAATAAAATAGTTTTGCCAGGCTTTGTATCATTAAGATTTAAATTTGAATGGAAGTTCACAGCATAATTTTTTCTTAATGTTTTTCAGACAGCAAACAGAAAAATAATTTTGCCCTTTTTTAAAAACATCTTTACATTTTAAACATAACACAGTATGCCACAAACCCCATCATGAAATCTGATCAGGACCGTTAGTAGGAGTTACCTCACTTGCAGATTGAACAGTTACATTATATGCTGTCTGAATACTTCATCAATATATCAATATTAAATTGCAGTCCTGTTGTAGGAGCATTTTGGAGATGCTAGTGCTTCCATTGGATGAACTGTGGTCAAAGTGCTTTAAGGTAGATGGGATTACTTCTAGTGAATACACTAAGTTTAACAACTTTTATTTGGTATACACAATACGTGCTAGAGTGGTTGTGGTAATTCCAGATCAGGCACGGGCAGGAGCAGGAGAGAGGCTGCAGGGAATCGAGTTCTGGGAGTGCGTGAGGACATGATTAGTGTGTAACTCATGTGGAAAGAGCTTGGAGTTGATCTGTACTCTTATTTTATTCATGACCTGCTCTGACCCCCAACAGAATAATCTGGTCAGAAAGTTCACTTGGAGTCCTCTCATTTCAAAATCAACAAAACACCAAGAAAGAAATGCATAACCTGAGGCTTTTGCTACACTCACTTCAGCAGATTGATTCTAATTTACACCAGCTGAGAATCTGCCTTGATGTGCCTTGTTTACTCTTGAAGTCCTTTAAAAAACATAACAAGTTCACCTGGTAATTTTCCCAAAACTTTTCAGGGCAGTCACCCCTACTTACTTCTGAACATCTCTTTGAATCAGAAAGTGAATAATACACTTTCTCTGCATGGAAAGAGATAATTCCTTCCTAATTTACAAAGATCCCAGTGAACAAAGTGCTGATTCTACTTACACTGATATCTCATAAATAAATCTAACAGCACAATTGGTGTTGTTGCCAGCTATTCCACAGGAAGTTAGCATCCTTACTAACAATATGTCAATACATATAATTTAGGGCTAGAAAGCAGATGAAAGTTTAAGTTCATGACAGGATTTCAAACCAAAGATCACAAATGCAGGTTTGCATCCCATAAGACAAAGAAATTAATCAAAAGAGAGCAAGGCACACACCAAGAAAAACTATTGTAAGACAGTAATATGATCCATGCAAAACTACCTTAAAAATAGTAAGAGGTCATTCTATGAGTACATTCATAGAAAACATTTTGCTATTGTAGGGCAAGGAGACAGGAAGTGAAAGAGGGTAATAGAAAAATTATAAGCTTAGAAACATGCACAAGCTCAGTCTCTGAGACTGACAAATATAAATCTCTCTGTGTTATAAAAATACTTTAAAAAAAATTTGAAATTTTCAGGAAAAAAGAACAGGAAATTACCTTAGGCCTAGAGATAAGGACTGATTTAAGCAAATTAACATCCTGAAAAGATCTGTGTCAAAAAAAATTTTTTTTTTCGTTTTGCATCACCTGTGGTGAGTGGCTCTTTACTGATTAAATCACATCCCCATTAAAACAAATAATCATCAGTGTATCAAAGGCAGGAAAAGTCTCTCATACAGACTGAAACTTCTGTATACTGCGAAAGATTACAGAGAGAGGTAAGAAATGTCACATGCTCCATACCCTTCTGTAAATCCCCTGAACATAGATTCAAGGACCTCTTGAATCAAGGCCAGTGTCTCCTAATACAGTCAATCAAGCTATTTCACCTTTAGTAAATGCATCCAAAGCCTGTGACCTTCTGAAGGCCAGTAACCTTCTTCTAGTGTCTAACCTAACTTTACCCATGGAAAAATGAATACATCTGTCTCCTCTGCTATGATTCTCTTTTAACTCTTGTTTCTTAGCATTTACTCTGGATATATTTCTACTATGCAATCAGATCTCTTGCTAGAATAAACAAGCTTGTTTCTTTCAGCTTGTTCTGGAAAGACTGGCCCTCCACTTCCTCGTCATCCATTTTTGCATTTTGAAATAGCTGGAAGTCAAGGAGGTTATATGAGAGTAAATCTGTAGTAGAAAGAAACAGCAGATGGTCTGTGGGATAGATTTACTGGCATCTGTATGCCCTGGACTATATGTGTTGCTTATAAGGTGGGAAATAACACAGGGTTAATAACTTGGCCTCTCTAGTCCTATTGCTTTCCTTTGTTTCCTCTCAAACTGCTTTATTATTAATTGCAAAGAGCAAATCATAATAAAATTGGACTGCAGAAACTCAGCTATGTCAGGAAAATTCTCCTTAAACTCAAGGACATTTTGCCATTAGCAAATGCCTCATATAAAACTAAAAATAAATGCATGGACTCAGCTTACATGATTTTCTTTCTACAGCTTCTCCACACTGCCAAACCACAAAGACAAGGGCAATAGAGCCTAGGGTGCTCTATTCCCTCTCCCCAAAGGATATAGTTGCTTATACAGTAGCTTATGCTTCACGAATTTACAGTGTAGAATGATAAACTCATTGTTACATTATTTCTGCCTAGCTTCTTCATTTTCCCAATTATTCTTAGATTTAAATGGAAATGTATACCAACACATAATTTCACATTTTGTTGAATTGATCCCTGAAGCCTTATTCTACATGGACACATGTATGTGAAATAGCCTCAAATGTCACAGTCAAAGTTTCAATTCTCCTTAGTTTTTCTTGCCTTTCAGAAGACTGAACTAAATTTTGCAGAAAATGCCAAAAAGACCTGAATCAGCATTGTTGCTAACTTGGGTTCCATTGCTAGATCAAAATATACCACATGAGAATAGCAGCAGCAGAAGCAAAATATGGTGAGAAGACTTTACTGAATTCTTTAGTATCTTCACAGACTGAGGTACTCAAATTTTAACTAGTCTCAGGCTGAATCTTTCCTGTTTCCTACCAACTGAAAAAAAAAACACTTCAGATTTTTAGATATATTCACTTCACTGAAAAAGAATACCATCTTTTCCAGTCCCCCCACCACATAGTTTCAAAAATCTGATGTGGCAGGACAAAAATATTCAGTGGCAATGGCTTAGGAGACAGGGAATGCCTATATGAAATTAGATAGCCTTACTATGCAACAGGTAACAGCCCTAGACTTAGAAAAATGTTTCATGTTTTTTCAGTTAATTTGCTGACTGAAACAGGGTCAGTATAGCCTGAGAAGGACAACTTTCAGTCAGCAGAGGCTGGATTATTTCTTGGTGAGTACTTCAGAATTGTATACTAATTTAAGTTTAAAAGAACCTCAGGAGATCATCTGGTCTGACCACACAGCAGGGGAAGCTTTGTCATTAGATAAGGTGTCATTAGATCAGAACCTTATCCAAGTGAGTTCAGAGTATTTTCAATCATCTACAAGTTTTTGAGGCAACCTGTTCTGCTACCTGATTGCCTTTACTACGATTTTTTTCCTAACGTATAATTAGGATTTTCCCTGAGGCAGCTTGTGTTCATTGCCCTTCATCCTTTACTTGTGTACTGCTTAAAAGAGACTGGCTCCATCTTCTTTATAGAAGGGGAAAAAAAAGCATTTTCCATTAGACAGCTGAAGACATCACTTTATGCAAAGAAAACAGATGGAGAGAAAGGTAAACATCACTATTTTAACAACTGTGACACTTCAGTGTATTGGAAGATTCTGTTATACAAGAACTGAAAAAGACAGGTTCCAGCCATGAATAAACGCATGTGCTGGTGATTGCTAACTTAACATCTATAAGATTAACCTTCTCAAGACTGGGAAAATATTTTGTTGAGATAGGAAGCCCCGTAAAATGTGTTCTGTAAATGGGTTTTCTGGTTTAGTCCTGCTACCTTGCTCTCTGTCAACTCCAAAATGATATTTCCATCACATGAGAAGTGGGAAAAAATTGCAAAAGATTTAAATGATTCAGTGAACTTTGGCATGCACATTATTGAGATAAAACTCACACTCTTCCTTCGGGCAAGCCTTAATGAATTGCAGATTTTTCCCCTGAAGGAACAACGATTGGATATTGATTTAAATAAGGTAAAAGATGTAATTTAAAAAAAACAAAACAAAACAAAACAAAAAAAACCTACAACAGAATCAAATTACAGCAGCATGGAATTTCATGTATGATGAAATGTAACCATCCTATATACACCACACAGCACAGGAAGAAAAAAAAACATTGCACAGTTCTTTATGTTTGAAGAAGTAAAGCACAAATTAAAAAGTCATCATGCATTGCAGAACAAGCAAAATCCATCCCTGGAGCAATCTACCTGAGCTCCTTCTCAGTCTTCAGACAGATTTTATTAAGCCTTCTATTTCATGCTTTCAAACACGTCTTCATTATTCTCTTGTTCAAATGGTGTAAGAAAATATTTTTGATTCTTTTCAGAACCAAGCAATCACTAATTTATCAAGTTGCTCACCCTTTACTGTACCAATCCACAGCATAACCTTGTATCCTTGGCAAATAAGGATTTGGTTGAGGGCCCTGGTCAGATATTTTACCAATTTCCAAACCAGTTCACTACTAACTTTGGCCAGTGCTCACCAGTTCTAGTGCTGCAGCTCTCAGTGAGCAATAATCTTGCAGCACCTTTGCTGGGTTACAAACTGGCTGGATGGCCGAGCCCAGAGATTTGTGGTGAAGGGAGTTAAATCCAGTTGGCAGCTGGTCACGAGCTGTGTTACCCAGGGCTCAGTTTTGAGGCCAGTCTGATTTAATATCTTCATCAATGATCTGGATGAGGGGGTCAAATGCACCCTCAGTAAATTCACAGATGACACCAGATTGAGTGGGAGTGTCAATCTAGTTGAGGGTAGGAGGGCTCTGCAGAGGGATCTGGACAGGCTGGAGCAATGGGCTGAGGTCAGCTGTGTGAGGTTTAACAAGGCCAAGTGCCAGGTCCTGCACTTGGGTCACAATAATCCCAGGCAATGCTCCAGGCTTGGGGAGGAGTGGCTGGAAAGCTGCCTGGTGGAAAAGGACCTGGGGTTGTTGACTGACAGCCAGCTGAACATGAGCCAGCAGTGTGCCCAGGTGGCCAAGAAGTCCAATGGCATCCTAGCCTGGATCAGGAATAGTGCAGTCAGCAGGACTAGAGGAGTGATCGTCCCACTGTTCTGGGCACTGGTGAGACCACACCTTGAGTCCTGTGTCCAGTTTTGGGCACCACAGTACAAGAAGGGCATTGGGGTTCTAGAAAGCATGCAGAGAAGGGCAACAGAGATGGTGAAGGGTCTGAGGAGCATGTCTTATGAGGAGCAGCTGAGGGAGCTGGGGTTGTTTAGCCTGGAGAAGAGGAGGCTGAGGGGAGACCTTGTCGCTCTGTACAACTACCTGAAAGGAGGCTGTGGGGAGGTGGGGGTTGGTCTCTTCTCCCAGGTTACTACTTACAGAAGGAGAGGAAATGGACTCAAGTTGCACCAGGGGAGGTTTCAACTGGACATTAGGAAAAAAATTATTTACTGAAAGGTGGTTAGGCATTGGAACAGGCTACCCAGGGAGGTGGTGGAGTCATCATCCCTGGAGGTGTTCAAAAAACCATGTAGATGTGGCACTTGGCGACACGGTTTAGCAGTCATGGTAACGTTGGGTGATGGTTGGACTAGGTAACCTTAGAGGTCTTTTCCAACCTTAATGATTCTATGACTCTGGACTACGGCACTAACTCTAGCCTTAAGCATAAAATCAGTGATGGTTTGGGATAGGAGGAACTGAAGATCTGTTGTTTGTGAGTTACACACATTAGAGAATAGAGAAGACCTGAATGGCATAATGACAGTTTTCGCCTTAATTCTAGCCACAAAACCAGGAGATTGTTAGTCTCTGAGGTTAGGCTTTTATAAGGCTGGAATGACAGCACACAGATCTAAGATGATTTGCCTCACCGAAAGACAACTAACACTGGGATAGTTCAGTCTGTCTGGTCATAGTAGTTGTACTCAAGGAACTCATGCAAGGTTCTTCAAAGAATTACAGAATTAGAATACAAAGATTATGAAATTTGGATATTCAGATTATGGTCATGATTGTGGCTAGGATTTGTGTTTGTACCAGCATGGGGAAAGCTAAACTTCCATGGGCCAGGGAGCAGTAAGGAGTCTGTATAAGAGAGGTGTTCTAGACAGAAATCTAGCTAGAATTAAGTAAAACTAGGATGAGGAATTGAGCTAATTGGAGTAAAAAAAAAAGATTAGATCCTTCAAGATCAACCTGGCTAGCACAGAAGAAGGTGCTGACAGAAACAAGGCTATGGTTACTGATTTTCTCATCCAAGGTCAGCAGACATTTCAAGTATGATTGGTCTAGGGGCTGGGCAGAATGAAGACGATGAATAGAGACCAGGCAGCTAGGTCTTTTACTGAATTGTGCAGACCTTGAAGCTGAGAGCTGCTGCCAGGGAGGAAGACTGGCTGAGATGACTCCTGAAGCAGCAAAGGCACAACAGATCCTAGCGTTAATATCTGGAGTCAAGATTAAATGTATATTTAACCTTCAAGACATTTTGAGGTCTGTGGTAGTTCTTGACAAATTTCACAGGGGTTGGAATGAACATGAGAACAGTATTTTGCTGGGCTGTTTCTAATTTAATTTAGGCAACTCCTAATTTCCAGCCTACATGTGTTCATAGTCAATTTATATTAATTTGTTATTGCATTCAGTTAATGATCCAGTGATATAGGAATCACTATGCCCATGTTCAAATTATTACACAATTACAATCACCTCCTCACAGGAGTAACCCTGTCAGACTCTTCAAACCAGACCAAAGGTCTGCATGGATCTTTCAGTCTGGGAAGTTTATTTTGCAGCTGAGCCACAGAGAGCCTTGCACAAGAGTACCACTCACTGGTCACTGTCAAAGGCTGCGGGCCAGAGCTCACATCAACAGTACAATTTCTAGCTTGCCATTTTTTGATAATTAAGCATGTTTTGGGAGAAAGGTTCAGATGTTTGTGACCATGAGATTCCTGTGCCATGTCTGAGGATGAGGATCCGCTGAGCTGGCTTGCCAGACAGCTGAAGGAGGGAGCCTTCTGGAGATAAAACAGTCCTGTTTGGGCTAAAATAACAAAAACAAACAGCGCTGACACCGCTTTTTGAAGGCTGTAGTGTCCAAGTGACAACCTTTGCCTAGTTAATAGCAAAATAAATATTCAAGTGTGGTAATGAGCCATACAATATATGTTAAAGATCTATGACTATGTCACTTAATTCTCCACCTAAATCACGCTAAATGTAAAATACAGGGCAGGGACAGATAAGATTAAGATATAAAAAAATTAGGCTGGGAATACCTGTCTGGGTTAGACTGAAGGTCTAGCAGAGATGGCCAATGGGCTGTACTTCTCTTCCTTCACCCACAATAGGGATGACTTCTTGGTAAGAACTATGCATCAATATACAGTAGACCTTTTCCTAGCATTACTGTTATATATTAGCATTATTATAAATTCTTGCACGTCTTATTTCATCAATGTTACCTGGGGATTACTAACTCGAGCTTGATTTTCCTTTTGCAGTTAGTGCATTTATCAATGGCAGTTCCCAATCTATTTTATCTGTCACCTTAATAAGTCAACCTATTTATTTTTTAACTTTTAAACTGTCTTGGTGCAAGCCCTTAGCAGGGCTCTGAGACAAAATTCTTAAAACTAATTTTTGACTTTGCAGAACTGTTCCACCGCAAGCCCTTGGGCTCTGTCAAGCAAACCTCAGGCTCTTACCCTTAATGTGGCACTCCCATAGGTAACAAAGTAAGAATATGAAAGGACTTGACTTTGTAGAGCCAGACAAAGCATACTGAATTGCCCTTCACTTAAGATCAGCAGCAAAGAGAAAAGATATGCAAAGTTACTGAATCTGAGTCTTCTCCTAGCCAATAACTCTATGTATCATTCCACTAGGTGGATCTTTCTTAAAAATAAAAATAATAATAATAAAAAAAAAAAGGCAGAAAAGAAACCCCAAACCACATAGTGGTGAGCAAGAACTTGAGCTTCTGGGACAGTTCACTGCCAATTAAGTCCTCTCGAACAATGGAATACTGAATAAAGACCAGAACAGCTGGAAGATAAAGACAGGACTCTTTGCCCAAACATGACAGACTGAACTTGATTCTGAACATGAGACATGAGACTGACTCTGTGTTGAAAACCTCTTTTTCCTACATGGATGACTGAAACTTGAAAAACTTGTAAAATAAGTATTTACCATCTATATTCTCTGCAGTAATTGTGCCTTATCCAACAATTCCAGATATTTTCCTGGATTTTTAAATGGCCATGTACCCTATTATATATCCCAGAAGCTTCTCTCCATCCCTTCAAATACAATTGAAGCAAACACTTCCTCCTCTATGTTTGGACAAGAAACATTGCTTAACAGGTAGTATCTTGTGGGTATTTAAAGTTATACTCAACATACACATAGGATAAGGAGTAGCTTCTAAACTTCTGTCTCTCCTTAGCAAAAGGTAAACAAACAATAGGCCCTTCCTTGTCTGCCAGTGAATCCTGCCCTTCCTGAGACTCTGAACTTTCTTCCAACAACCACATGGGAAAGAGATAGTTTAGTTTAGGAAGTTTAGGAGGAAAACATAAGCAGACGAGAAGGTCTCAATCTCTAAATTCCCTTTTCTACAAGTGAAATGTCTTATGGTTTGGAGTCTTCTGGTGGTCTGCTGTCTAGGTACACTTTCAGTTGAATTTCTGTCAGTACTGCTGCCATCTCTAGGCTCAGCACCAGCTGTAATAATCCCATTTCCAGACTCTCCTTGGAAATACACAGAAGAATTCTTCTAGAATCACTTTTTTTGCTGTTTCTTGAGAGAAAAGTAATCTCTATTCAGCCAAGGGGTTCACAAACTGTGTCCTGTTAGCCACTCCTGTAGGGCTAAAATCTGAGACAACTATATCTCCTACTTAATCATCTCCAGCCTTCGGAAAGGCTTCTTATCTTAATTTAAACCAAAATAGAAGAGTCATATCATCTTAAGCATCTCATGCCTCCCATTAGTTAGTGATGTATCCCCAGATGTATAATCCATTCCAGGCTAGTTATAGACATCACAGCAAGAAAATTTTAAATTATGGACTGCTGTGAACACGCCCCTGCCACTGGAGGTTCCTGTGTCCTTGCACCCACTTAATGTCTGTCTCTCCTTCCCTGTTAGGCAGAACAAGAACTGCTGCTATAATTGTTATATAGGTCAAGAGCTGCTACTATTCCTGTTGCCAGACAGCCATTACTCACTACAGTGGCCACTTTGATATCACTTCCCAAACAGAGCTTGCAAATTAAAAGCCTGTGTTTGTTAACATAGGTGAATCTGACGAGACTCCATAAGAATCTGACTAAGTTTTTCCATATAATGTGGAGTTTGCACATAGCAAAAGGGGCTGAGGAGGGGACCAGAGAGAGAGGAAAACAGAGGAATAAAGGATGTAAAACTAGCTGATCCAAGCCTAGTGCCAGGGACCTTGATTCTGCTCACCATAGAACAAAAGGACAGGTATAATCCTCTATTTATGTGAGAAAGTGAACTTGTCTCTCTCACACATACTCTTGCACTATTTCTTTTATATTAATGGCCTCAGAGATTTCTACGTTTAGTAAGTCATTATTGCTCTGAGCCTCTAAGCTGTAATTACATCATCTGCAGTTCTAGGGGGCTCCTTTGTTACAGGAATTCCTGTGGATATCGCTCTTGTCTGATGAAATTATTTACACATTCAGGTGTCTGTATTTTATGTTTTGTTAAATTAGACTTTGAATACTGTGGATCCAATTCGACTTTGGATACTGTGATCTGTGTGTCACACTGAGAATTTGGATCTTAGCCTACAAACTTACTACCTTCAACCCTGGAGGTCCCATGTGACCTAATTTCTGCTATCAGGTTTTCTTTTTCATTCTCCCTGTGTACATATGACCTGTAGCCACATGCAAAAGCCCTGTGCCTAACAAAAAGCTGTGCTGCTGAAGCCACCAGTATGGTGTAAATCCAGGTAGTTTCAAACTGGCATAGCTGCATGGAGAAAATGAGCAATTGCTGTATTATTTTCATGGAACATATACGTTATTTGATTTTCCCTGATATTTGATTTGCACTGCTACCCACCGCAGCAGCAGGAGTGGACAGCTTTGCTGTGAGGTGTGTGGTCTAGTCCTTCCTGTGGTTGCCTCTATCAGGAAGAGACAATGTGTGCAAGGAGCTACTTTGCAGATGTGATACAGAGTATTAATGTGCAGGACTACTACTGAGCTAAAAAAACACTCTTCTGCAGGCCCTCCCTTGTTCTTGAGAACAGGGAACAAAAATTATTCACATGAACTTACTGACATTTTGACCCAAAGAGTGTAAGTCAGCATTAGTTGTGATAAGCACAGTGCTGCCTGGGGCAAAGGAAACGAAATCGTGTTTGCCTGTGGTATGCTAGGCAGAGCGAGGTGATCGAAGTGCATCTGTACACCTCGATTTTCTGTACCATCTGAAGAACTCTATATGCTGTGTTCACCAGACTAACAAGTATTGCCACGTGTACATTTATACACTTGCTGGTTGCCTTGCTCCCAAGACGGCTGTGTTTCTGAAAAGAAACCAAATTATCTGGTAGGGGAGAACTCCAGGGAGAAAGAGAAGCTGAAGCTGAGCTCCATCTCATGGCAGTGGAGCTGCTATGGTCACTTTGCAGAGCAGAAAACTATTCCTAGAGCTGAAAAGGATATCCTACCAGAGGTACTAATTAAACATCTGGAAACTCACAGAAATTTTTGATAGTCTCATTAACACAACCAACATAGCAAATCTTGTAGGATTACTCGGTTTCATTTGCAAGGCTTGGTTCTAACTCTAAAATGTACTAAATTGTTCAACTATTAAAACAAAAACCCTTTGAATGCAGACAAAAAAGGCAAATTAAATATAAGATAAGGTTTTCCCTGCAAGATAACAAAAATTTTGAACAGAAAAGCAATTTCTAGATGAAAACAAGAGAGACAATGGGAAAAGCAGTCCTTCATTGTTCAACTTCACTCTATCTTATAAACCAATAAAAGTAGAAATTAATAGATTCCTTGTTCAATAAAAATGGAAATAGGACAGCTATATTTCCTCTTTGCAACCCATTTAACCAGAAACTCATGCACAGTTCTGTAAGAAGCACCTTTTCTCTAAGGACAGAAAGAGAAGGAATGTAGAGAAAGGCAAGATTTTGTGTAACAGAAAGCCAGCAAATTATCCAAACTGTAGATGGTTCCTGGAACAAACAATACCAAATAAAGATAATAACTCTTTTGGAGTAAGAAGGTGCTGCTCTATTACTAGAAAAGATAGTGATTTTAAACACAGGATTGACAAAGCAACCAGGAATTACATTGGACAACGCTTCATCTACATTACTTCATAAATAAAATCAGTGTTCTACAAAACCCTGAGGAAAATAAAATGTTCTATGACAATACATAACAACCACTCAAACTGAGATCCTACAGCAGTATTGAACACCTCAGCTGAAAATAAAGACATTCCATGGCAAGTATTTATTCACCATTTTGTCCATGCTTTTCACAGTAAATTATATCACTTTAAGAACTTTAAAAATGCTGCAAAGTCAATTAGCCTTCACTGCTTCATCTTAGCTTCCAGGCTAACAACAGGCCCAGGCACAAGAACACGGCAAGTGGGAGGCAGAAAATTCACAGAAATCTCTTTTAACACCCACCTCACGGACATTCACCAGGAAGGACATCTGACCCATAGAAGAAATGGCCAGGGAATGCATGACCTCCAAATGCAGCTCAGTGATTCCAACTCATGTTTGCAAACAAGCTGCAAACTTTGCTTACCAAACACAGGTCTCTTCATCATCAACAATCTGGTTATTAATGACAACCAAGGATACAAAATTTCCTTAAAAATAAAAAGGTTAAAATCAAAACAAATTTCAAAAGACAGCCACTTTAAGGGATGCAGTGAGGGTAATGACTATATTTAATAATAGACTACAAGGATTTGGGAAGAGCTTTCTAATATAGCACAGGCACATGCCTACTCATGTCACAGATTGAACCATGAGCATCACTGGTTAAAATAGAACACTGTGCAATTGTAGTGAGCATGTAGAGGTGTAGCATATGGCATTTATTAATGAACACAAACGTAACTAAATCAGAAATAAATCCTGTTGGGTTTTCCATGGGTTTGTGCATTCCATTTCAAAGAACTTTGCTCTAGAAGTCAGATGCTTTTTCAGAAAAAAGAAACATAACATCTGAGGTAAGGAGGAAGTTGTAATTGTCAGACATGTTTCTCTCCATCATTATAAGTAGAACCTGCTTGAAATTATCCCTAATGAACAAGCTGTATTCTTTAATTTCTGTACAACCTGAAAAAGCTTGATTTAGACATTAGATATTCAGAACTGGAGGGATTCAGTCCGAATGACTGACTGGATGTTTCTCAAATAATTACCAGAGAATCACAAAACTCTGTCAAGAGGTGTTAAATATCCAAGTAATCAACATAAGCACTGTGAAGAACACACATCAGAGACAGAAGCTCAGAAATTCTTAACGTGAATATCACTGAATAATTAAGATGTAGTTTTTCCAGAAAGTCCATTAACTGCCCTTTCCTCAAAGATGGAAAAATAAAGCATACTGTGTTGTGGAGTTTGAGGTAACAGCTATGTATTTGCCTGAATATAAGTGCTTTCTGTCCACATAAACATTAACCCTGTCTTTTACTCCAGAAAACATGGTCTATCCCAAGCTCTCACATTAATACAATTCAGCTGTCAAGGGCAAAGGGGTTTTTCCCATTACAGGCCGATTCAATGGTATTCATTATGCAGCATTCAAGTGCTCTATAACAAGGAGTTTTAAGTCTGGATCCCTCAAAGGGATCCAGGATTACAATAATTTTTCAGGTTATAAAATCTTCCAATGCAATAGGTAATCCTTAAGCATTTAAAAGTGGAGCTTTGCTGAAGAAGCTTCCAAGTAATGAAAGCTTAACCACGTGAGGAAAGTCACTCATTCAGCCTGTGAAAGGCTTCACAGTTAGCTTAACTCAGCTGTTTCAGGGGTGTTAATGGGAATGGGCAAGACTCCCTTCCAGTTCCTAGAAACCACACTTCTTGGTAGTGGGCAATGCATACGTAAACACATATACTTAGTCTTCTTAGTTAATTATAACTATTTTAGTCCTTCATACATACTGACAGAGAACGGTTATTGAGAACTAGAACAAGAAACTTTTTCTCAATTTCCCACATATCTCAGAGGAAAAAAAGAAGGAATTTTTAAAGTTTAGATTATGCACTACCTAATTAAATATTTAAAAAGAAACTGCCATACAGTGCTTTTCCTCATATGAACAGTAACTTTGAATAATATCTTCTAGGTAAAAGATCAGAGAGAAAATATTTCTGTATTTTATAATCTTACGCAGTCAGTCTGTCAGCATTCATAACTGGTGACACCTTTTCACTGTGTTTTGAGCATAGCAGAAAGCAGAAAGCTCATTTCAAATGTTTTACTAGAATATATATTTCAAAAGCCACAAAGGCAAAGAGACACAAAAGGACATTACAGGAAATTGTTTTGGTTTGGTTTTGGGGGTTTGAGTTTGGTTTTTTTTTTTTGCTTGTTTTAGGAAAAAGAATTGTCTACTTGTTACTGCATCATAGAAACGTGGGCTTTGAGATAATCTAGCTCAACACACAGATTCCTCGAGCTTCCTATCATCCAAGCTGACCTCTTCAGTTGAGGAGTAAAAAAGCCCTTTAGATTTTGTTTCAGAATCAAGCCTTATTCTTCACTAAACAAATAAATAAAATCCTAATTTGTTTTTCTGTATAATCTGGACAGACTTACATTTCTGCTATTTTTAACAGATTAAGCCCGAAATTTAGGAATATCAGCATGCAGAGAAATCGTATTCCCCAGAAAAAGAAAAGCATCCTATAAACCATAGTGCATATCAGAATTACTACAACAGAGGATCCACAATTCAAAACAAAGGTATCAAACCAGAGCAAAAATAATGCTAAAACTGATGCTAGAACCTAAAATAATTAAATATTATTTCTGAAAGAAACAATTCATATTCCCATATAATAAACAATAATTCCAACAACATTTGTAGTTTTTAAACCAATTTTGAAACATGCTTATTTGCAATTGTGACATTCCTTTTTAGTAGGTTTTTATATCACATCACATAGCCTTCCAACACAGTAATTTTCCTGCACTACAAAAAAAAAAGTCTTTAGCACACTGATATAGTGTCCTAGGTGTTCAAAACTGTTCTGTTTGTAGAGGTTTAAAATATATTTCTAGTGAAAATGCTACTTCTCAGTGTTAGTTAGAAGAAATGTAATTCTGCATGGTTTTAAAAGAGCACTTAAACCCATTAATGTAAATCTGGATTCCTATAAAATGGATTCCTTTAAAATGACTGAGAAAAATGCAAGAAGTTGGCAAAGGCAAGACAGAGAAGTAGTGTTGCAAATCATGCATATGCTGAGCACAGAGAAATGAACAATATTCCAGATTTGGCTGCTCTAGATGTGTCATTAGTTGGTATAACAAAAGTAACAGCAGCTTCTCTATTTTCTTTCTCAACTAGAAAACGAGTGAAATAAACTCCTACTTATTGCCAGGTTACACCCTAATTGCAATGGAAAATTGTAAAAATTACCAGGTAAAAGGTTTGTTGATGACAAAAGGCTCTGCTGATCTTCCATGGCTTCCTGGAGCTGGTGAGCCAGCCCGTTTCAAACACTGCCCAACCAGCTCTCACGAGGAGGTCGTCACGCTGCTCTGACGGCAGAAGACATGGACACGAGACACAAGGAGAGGATTGAAAACCATTCTGCCTTGGTATACCCCTACAGCCACAGAGTTTGTACTGCTGTAGTATGTAAGGGAGTGATTCTTGAAACAATCATCAATGTTTGCAGTAGGAGGATTTCTAACAGTATAATTAGCTCAGGAAGGAAAAGGTATACCTTGATGTGATCTAGCTATTAGCCAGGGAAGACATTTCAATATATTATAGGCCCAGGTTTACCTGTGCTAAGACATTTGTGAAGAACTATGTTCTTTAAATAACTCTCCTTGAAAAAAACGAAGAACTGCTAGGCTCCAAGTCATGCATTTCTCTAACAATGCAAACATTAAATGATAGGCCTCAGGTAAATGAACAATGATCTTAATCAACCACGCTCAATGGACCACAGCATTATAATTTGATCTTGTTCATGAAGTGTTACTTGGCATTAGATAACTTGGAAGTACTTTTAAAATTCACCAAGCATAGCTGAGGTCTCGCCTCCATAACTCCCTCAATTAATCACTTATAGATGTTGACTTGTATCATATTTTGAGTTATTTATCTTCACATCCTATCATAACTCATAACAAATGAGCTCACAGTACAAATCTCTATGCAAAGAAAAGTTTAAAATAAGCTAACAATCTTCATATCTGGTACATTCGAATCAGCAGCTGGGGGAACTGGACCAAAAGAGGCCTCAAAAATGCAGACTCTTAAAATTTATTCTTACATAAATCCTCAGGCAATGCTTTAATTCTGCAGTTCACAAGCAAATATATAGGAAAAGACTTACTTAAAGTGATGTGGTAATCTAACAGAAAACAAGATAATCCCATTTTTTAGACTATTCTGTGACCGGCACAGCCTATTCCAAGTTTTATGGGATAAACAGATATATGTTACAGCTCCTGCTCCTAACTGCTAGCAATAAAACATACCCATTGAGAGCAAGTCCTGGAGGACAAGGACATTTATGTTTCATTAAATGGACACTTCAGGATGCATCTGCCCTTATGATTTATATACCTTCAGGTCTCTTCAGAGGCAGTTTGAAGACCATATCAGGAGCTTCCTACTCCTCCAGTCCTGCCACTAGGAACAGACACATCGGTTCAGCTTCTCTGTCGCCAAGTCAATGCTCGTCAGACTTTGTTAATACTGCACCCAAGGCTGGCCCTGCTCCTGACGTTGTCCAAGACATTAATTTCTATTCCACACTAGAAACACAAGTAGCTAGCACAGAGAGTTTACTCCAACAACATTAGACTGCTTTGCTTCTGGGTCCTGCCATATCATAGAACGTATTGTTGTCACCACATGGCCTCCCTACCCTACTTCAAAGCATCCCAAATGGCATATTTAAGATTAAAAAAAGACTATAGCTTCATACTGGCATTATCAATAACATAATAAGCAACCTCTTTTTCCCCAGGCTCAGTTACTACTGTCTGAGTTTGTGTGCCAGGTGTGCTCAACTCTTTGCCTGTCTTTATATTCGGGATTAACAAATGGTCAGGTCAACACCTTGTCAAGAAATATCAGCAGGTTGACACAAAACTCCAGTATCTGCTAGCATAGACATGGTTTTGTTCCATTCAGCAACAGCCATCTGACATACAAGCAGTACCAGTTAAACTATTTAAGAAACATATTAGAGAAAATTCACAGTAGCAGTATTAGATCAGCCAGGCCTAGAGACTGTACAAGCCAAGTCATTCTTTCTATCACAATTATATCCTTATCTTCAATTTCTTTAAATCATTTTTATAATAGCATATATTGGTATCTTCCAAATATTTTACAAGGAGGTGAGCAATTGTAAGGTGGAAAAATAAAGGAATAGAAATTGTAATTAGAATAAAAAATACCACATAATATGCTGCAGTAACAGGTACTCCATGCTGTAGAGTTGTATCACAAATGTCTTACTGAGCAGAGCTTTCACTCGTCTTCTGAAGCACAGATCATTGCTGTCTGACAAGCACCCACTTACTTCAATAACTACCTCTTACTGTTACCAACTAAGCTTTGTCCTACGAATGTTCCTTACAGTGATTAGGGAGCAAGAAGATGACTCGAGGATCAGGGCGGTCACTGAGTTGGTCTTTGCAGAAGACCAACATACCTACTTGTAGAGAGAATTTTAACTGCGTCA